>NC_053163.1:94148941-94448941 GCF_016835505.1 Polypterus senegalus | reverse complement strand
GGTCATCTTTCTTGCAGTTTCTTATGCTTTGAAGCAGTAATGCTGTGGGTTATATAAAACGGTATAAACAAACTGCTGTATGTTTCTTGATCAATTTTTCATCAATCCTTTTTCTGAGGCCCTTTCCACACTACTGCATCTTGTTTAAAAACACAGACACGAATCTCCATTCTCATCATTTGTTCACATTTCCCCAGCATTTTCAACCCCTGAAAAGGAAGACTTTTGAAACTGCTCTTCCGGAGTCGTATAATTCTGAATGTGCATCCTCAATGTTGTAAAGCGGACAGGTGAAAACAGATATTTGAAAATGGCGACTCTAATCACATTCTGATTGGTTCATGCTTATTATACAGTCCTTTCCTGATTGGATCCTGCTCTTTTCAATGTCTCATTACCTGATTGTCACTCTTCATGAAAGAAAGCCATATTCTAAAATACTGGGCATAGAAAAGTTGCCCTCTCTGGATATCATTGTGTTACTTACCTGTAGGCATGCAAATTGGGTTTTGTACAGTTTGAATACTACGTACATACATAAAAGGCAAATAATTTATTGGTTGCTACATTTTTGTGATGACTCCCATGGCTGGCCATGTTACCACCCCTGCAGAGGTTTTTCTGCCAATGTGCTCATTGTAGGTTAATGTGTACATCATATGTGATTTTGGTCATTTTACACTGTTCTTTGTGGACAGAGGTATTTTCATAAATGCTATGAAATCATTGGTATGAGCTGAGGTATTTTTATTTAAACATGAAAAGACAACATAGTAGTGTGCATGTAACCTGAGTCTTCTTTCCCCATTACTGGCCCATGCTCTCACAAAGTCCTTTAAATTATGTCATGCAAGTGTGAACGACTTTCATTAATCGACAAGATAGGCAATGTGGCATAAACTGTTTCTGAAAACCTCTACTGATAACAGTGGTTGTTTTCAGCCTTACAAAAGCTGTTACTCCTGTAAGGAAATATAGTAATTCTTTTGGGAGCAGGATTTTTCTCTGCTTTGTTGGAGAAAACTGCACATGCTTTCTAAAAGTGATAGGATGAGCACATTACTGAGGCTTATGAGGCTTATAATATAAAGCTCCCACAGCCATCTGCTCTGCATCAGTTCATGTTTTCTTGTATACACAACAGTATGGCTCTGCTTCAGAGTTTTCTATAGTGTAGCTCTTAATATCTCATACTGAAAACTGTTTTTACTGTTCTACAGAAAATAAGGAAATCAGAGCATACAGCTGGAAAGGAAGAAGGTTACTGCCAGACAGAGTAATATAATTCTCCCAAGTGAACAAAGCAGAGCCCTACGAGTGTCTGGTTCAGCTATATTACAGAGAGCGCTTGACTGCCATTACCAACCACTTTTCACAACAGCAGAAAAAAACGATAGTGTTTTGCTTAAGCAAGGAGCGTATTGAAGCAGCTTTTTCTTGGCTCAGTGACTTTAAACAATGAGAAGCATCATTTTAAGTGAAACACATTGCGCAATTTAAATGTTTACTTATGAAAGCTTACTCTAAGACACCCCCTTCTCACTGCTTAACATCTTATCCTATCCTATCCTCATCTTATCTTATTTCTAAATCTCGTTGTAAATTCAAAGATCCCCAGAAGAATTGGACATTTTGAAATAATCTCAATACGTTCTTCATAAATTAGAAGTTAGAGACAGTCTCTTGAAATGTTCAAGTGCCTTCTGTTTCTTCTCCCATAATCTGTACTCATGGCACCAAGATCTTTAATTATGGGCAAGTTGCCTGACCTTTCCAGAGGACCCCCACTGAACACCTGCCCCACAGTACAGACAGTCGGGGGGTACTGACAGTTGCCAATGATACAATTTCTCTGGCTGTGCCTTTCTTTTCTTTCTTGTGGCCCTTTTCCATTCGACTCTGTTGCCAGTTCTCAATATGCCATGTTTTTTTACATCAGGGAAGCCAATCACAAAAGATGTACAGTAACACAACTCAAATGCATGTTCAGTCAGTTTAGTCTGTGCTAAATACAGTATTGATGTTTCTAAACAGTTGAAATTGGGGCCTAGCCTTGCCTTATATTATCAATTCTAAATTATGAATTTACTTTGAAAGTTTTCTGTGCCCGTTGGCTCCTTTTTTTTTGGAAATGTTTAACCTCATGGTTTAACCCTCTGCAGTTCGTATACCAGGAGAAGGTGGGAGCGGAGGATGCCATCATCTATATGCTACACTGATCCCTCTCCCACTTGGACAGAGGCAGTGTTGCTGTAAGAATTATGTTTCTGGACTTCTCTAGCGCCTTCAACACCATCCAACCTCTGCTCCTTAGGGATAAGCTGACAGAGATGGGAGTAGATTCATACCTGGTGGCATGGATTGTGGACTATCTTACAGACAGACCTCAGTATGTGCGTCTCGGAAACTGCAGGTCTGACTTTGTGGTCAGCAACACAGGAGCGCTACAGGGGACTGTACTTTCTCTGGTCCTGTTCAGCGTATATACATCGGACTTCCAATACAACTCAGAGTCCTGCCACGTGCAAAAGTTAGCTGACGACACTGCTAACGTGGGCTGCATCAGGAGTGGGCAGGAGGAGGAGTATAGGAACCTAATCAAGGACTTTGTTAAATAGTGCGACTCGAACCACCTACAACTGAACACCAGCAAAACCAAGGAGCTGGTGGTGTATTTTAGGAGGCCCAGGCCCCTCATGGACCCTGTGATCATCAGAGGTGACTGTGTGTGCAGAGGGTACAGACCTATAAATACCTGGGAGTGCAGCTGGATGATATATTGGACTGGACTGCCAATACTGATGCTCTGTGCAAGAAAGGACAGAGCCAACTATAGATCCTTAGAAGGCTGGTGTCTTCCAACATCTGCAATAAGATGCTGCAGATGTTTGATCAGACGGTTGTGGCGAGTGCCCTCTTCTATGCGGTGGTGTGCTGGGGAGGCAGCATAAAGAAGAAGGACACCTCACGCCTGGACAAACTGGTAAGGAAGTTAGGCTCTATTGTAGGCACAGAGCTGGACAGTTTGACATCCGTGGCAGAGTGATGGGTGCTGAGCAGGCTCCTGTCAATCATGGAGAATCCACTGAACAGGATCATCTCCAGACAGAGGAGCAGCTTCAGCGACAGACTGCAGTCACTGCCCTGCTCCACTGACAGACTGAGGAGATCGTTCATCCCCTACAATGCGACTCTTCAATTCCACCCGGGGTGGTAAACGTTAACATTATACAAAGTTATTGTCTGTCTGTTATACCTTCATTGTTATCACTCTTTAATTAATATTGTTCTTTATCAGTATGTTGCTGCCGGAACATGTGAATTTCCCCTTGGGATTAATAAAGTATCTATCTATCTGAAAGGAGGCTTATTGTTTTAGTGCCAGACCACTGTATAAGCATAATATGATGCTATCTTGCACAAAACTCAATATTAATACTTGAGTTCAAGTAGCAAATACAGGTTAAGTATTTGTAGTGTGACAGCGTTGCCAGGCTTTTCAGATAACACTTGTTTTGAACAGGGGCCATAAAAGTAAAGTAGTGTTCCCTATGCAAATAGTAAGTTGTAAAAGAGATATTCACACTCATCTGTTTTTCAGTTAAATAGTCTGAGCCCTTTCTCTTCTTCATCATGTCTCGTTTCCTCCAATGTTTGTGTGTTAAACTTCAACTCAGTTTTTTTGGTTTATTTTCATAATTCGCTTCTTAGTCGGTTTATTATTCTTTTCACTTATTATATTTACGTATGGTTACAATATGTACCCTGACATTTTATAATGGTTTCCAGCTAAAGAATACAATAATCCTAAATGTAGTGTGGCTAAGCATTGGGGTTGTATACCACCGTAATATTAATACAATGTGCATTGCTAGACATTTTCACATATGCAGTTTATCTTAGGAATGTACTAGTTAGTTGTTACCATGATGAGGTTATACGTGAATGAAAGCCAGGGTCAGTATTACAGGAGGTCTGTCTCACTGGATATCCAGTTAAAGAAAAAAATAATTCCTAGACATACTGTATGTGTGACCAAAGTCATAAAGTTACGTGGTCAAACGAAATAGCACTGCACCAGTAAATTCAGAGAGGATTTCTATCCACAGGTCATAAGATTACTGAGCAGCCTCAACATAATAACAAATACTGCACATGTTTTTGTACATATATCGTATATAATCGTATATACAGCATTTTGCACACTATGTATGTTGTTTGTGCATTTCTAGTGCAAGTATGCATGGTTTCTTGCTGGTATTGTACCACTGTCACTATTCTGAGGTGACATGCTAGAACCCATTTCATTGTATTATTTACCATTACATTAAACTTGAACATGCACAGATGCTGAGAGTGAACTCATTAGGTAAAGAATGGACATTCTGGCTTTTGCATACACTTGTAATAATTTGAGTAGAATCCAAACATCACAAAGATCCTAGGTGTGAACAAAGACAGAATGCAAAGCATCAACATAAGCACAAACTAAACCCTGCTGTTGCTGCAGTGTCCTAAAAAGCTCACGTGGTAATGATCAGGGGATTGGTAGGAAGCTAACACAATTTCTCTGTGTCACAAGGGGCAGCACATAGTCTCTGAATGAGACAACTGAAACTTGTTGTTCTCTTTAGAGAACAGGTAGCAGAGGGCCTAAATGACACGACTAACCCTTTTAAGATAGAGTAGGATTCAAAGTTACTCTGACCCAGAGGGCACTATGATGTGGTGATCCTGACATTTCATGGACACACCCAGGGCCCCCAAAGAGATTCCAGAGCTCATCTCAGAATTTTTATCAGAAAGAGGGAAACAGTAGATGGGGGTGGCTGAGACAGATTTATTAAGGTATTGAATTATGGAAATGTTGGACAGCTACTGGAGAGACATGGCAGCAAACCCACAATATTGGTACCTTGTACTGTCCTCTGTCAGTTCCTGAATATCCACAGTGGTGGCAACCAGTGCGTGTTCTTTCTCTCTGCCTGTCTAGAGTCTGTCCGTCTGTTTGTCTCACACCCACAGTATGGGCATTGGCCTAATCATCCTTTGTCTTATTCCATATTGGTGGATGTAAGCCTACAACATAGCGTAAGAGTGACTCATTTTAAAAGGTGAAACTCTTCTGATGCTGGTGGTCACTGTGCTTTTACCACATATTCAGAATCTACCATGCCTCCCCAAGCATATTCATGACTGTCATCTGTCCTGTCACTATTAATCCTAGAAATTAATTGGTCTTCCATAGAAATATGAATGTGTAAATCCTATTTAATACTTTTGACAAGTAACCTGTTAACATCTACAGTATCTTTCTGGAAGTGGCTGCTGACTTGCCGAGTGACTTTAAGCAAGTCATGTTATCCAGCAATTCTCTAATTGAAGAGAATAGAAACAATTCTAGCATTTACATGTTTTTTGAAAAATTTTTTTAACTCATGATAAATAAATGTTCTAACTTGAATAAATAAATAAACAACTAAAGAAGCAAGCAAAAATACAGACATTAACAAATAAATAATTAAATAAAGTCATCTGTTTGAATGTATTTTACAGTTAATGAATACTGAACGGATATGTTCAGTACAATGTAATATAGTCATTCCCAACACAAGCTATACAATGATATTGTTAGGTATAAGAACAAGTTAGAAAATGAATGGAATTTAAATAAAAGACAGGAAAAGGTTAAACCATGATTTGTTTTTCCTTTTTATCTGTTTCTGTAACTTTAACTATCTTTGATTTCAGTATAAATTAAGCAGAATTGGGCCTCTCGAGCATTTTGGTCATGCTGTCTCTTTGCAGGTTCTCAGCACACAACAAAAGGTGTCATTTTACCCTTAGCTGCAGCTCATGGGCCTAATTGGAATCACATTTTAAAATCCAGAGATCTTGCTATGGAAAGTATCACAGATGGAAAATGTTACAGATTGAGGAAAAGCAAACTAATACTCTCGCTAAGCTTGACTTACATGCTTCATATTTGAAGTTTTCATTTGGTGTAATCATTGGAGGATTGTAAAAACACTACACTATAGAGAGGTGTCTAACAAAAATGAGCATCTTGTCAAACACACAGGCTGCTCAACCAAAAGAAATTCTGGGTGTATACAGAAAACTTGTTCATGACATTTTCCAACTTCAGTCATACAATATTCACATGTTAAATTCAATTTTATATTTTACAAAGTTGTAACTGTCTGAAACCTTCATGTAGGCACTTGTTAACAATAGATGATACTCGATGTATCCGTGAACACAGGAAAACACTGTAGAAATCAGATTACTAAACTATGGTGATTTATTACACAGATAATAAGTAAAAGTTGGGGAGCACAAGGTAAAACTTGTATCAAAATAAAGGGACAAAACAATAAACCTACTAGTCTACCTGGCTCTGACTGACAAGTAGAAGTACCTGACTAACTGACAGGGTGCCAATAGCACTTTTCCACCACAGCACACCTCTACATGCTCCCCTTTTTGACCTGTAGTAACTTCTCTGAAATGTATTTGGCCTACCAATTGAAGCTTTATAAAATTACCTTTCCAACTTGGCCTCCTGACCCTGAGTACTTTTCCAGTAGACTAGATCAGTGTCACATCAACTGGAATCTGCTATACTTGCAAGCCCACAGGAGTCCACCCACAGTTCCCAACACAACTTAATGCCTGATCTCCTTGCTATCCCCAAACTACACTGACCCTAATAATTCTGTTTTTCTGATTATTACATTTTCAATTGTACATGTAGACAACAATTTGATATGGTGACCCATTGGAATCATTGCCCCCTTTTGACAGATTCGACACTGGTTTCTTTCCCGGCTGGGGTGCCAAATGCCTAGAGACTACACGCTATCCACATTTTAACGTTGGTTTCATCTGAATGTCCAAAGCCATTAGACTGATTGATGACTCTGGCCTGCTACGTGTGAGAGATGTTTGTAGCAATGGACTAACATCCTGTCTGGAACTGATTTTGTGTGTTATTAAACTCAGCTTCCTAGAGGACTTCAGTCTAAAAGTTGCATTCAGAAAATTCATGGATAGGTGCGTAACGGCAGCAGAGTTAGATTTGAAATTATATGGCCACACTTCAAATCCTGCCACTGCATGTGTCACTAACATTTAAATGACTTCTGTATTCACTTTTTCACTGTAAAAAACTTTGGAATGATGTTCACTGTATAAAATAAAACAGAAATTGGATCCTGATGTGATGCATGTGGCCTGCTTGTTAGGAACTACTAAGGCGTAATTAGCGATAGTAAATATGTGTCCGCTGTGTAGATAGGAAGTGCCTCATCAGTTTGGAGGCAGCCCTGAATTGTCTTATTGCTTTCTTTAATTGAGCTGACTTTGAACTTCTTAAATGTTTTTCCCTCAGTCTTTAATAAAGAAGCCCTTGCAATAGGAATATTGGTTAGTTAGCCTGTAAACCACATGGAGGCAGCAATCAGAGTGGTGATTCTGAGGCTAAGGATCTGTGTTGGTATCTGGAAGGTTGCTGGTTCAAATCCTGTTTACCACCAGAAGGGTACCTTCTCCTTTGGGCCATTGAGAAAGGCCCTTAACCTACCTGGAATTTGCTTCAGGGGAGCTGTATAATGCTGATCCTGCGCTCTGACCTCCAAAGGCCATGCAAAAAGACAATTTTCCCTCAGGGATTAATAAATTATATCAAATCAAAAAAATCAGAAAATCAAACGTGACAGTGTAGGCAGTGCTTCCTGTCATGGTGAAGTGCTAGTGCAAATGTGTGAATCTGTAGTGGGCTCTTACTTTGGCATTGTCAGTTGCAACACACTGCAGGAAAGAGAAAGTTTGAACTCCATTAATGTCATTTTTGAGCTTTATAAGAGTTTTCCCTTTTCTTTAAATTTCTACAGTCAATTTTATTATGTCTTTACTTGAATTATATTGTTGAATCTTGGCTCCCTGTAAGTACTGATTTCTGTCTGTAGTGTGCTGTGCTGTATTCGTTTCCATGATTTATTTAGTATTGGACCTTGAATACAGCCTCTTTATATATTCCTGCTGTGCCAAATAAACGGTTGTTTCCTATTTTTTGTGCTATATCACTGACTGTGAGGAATCTGCTTGTTCTCTGCATGTCCACATGGGTTTACTCTGCATGCACCATTCTTCTTCCACATCTCATAGATATTCAGGTTAGGTTACTGCTTGAGCATATATTAGGATGTTATGTGACTGTAACCTGCAATAAAATATCAGTTCTGTCCTGTCTGTACTCCTTGCTGTTATGACAGGCTGCATCTCCCTATGACACTATGTTGTTATAAACAAGTAAACAAAGCATACTGCCTCAGTTTGAAGCAAAATAGACCTTACTATTAATTCAGACCACAACGACCTTGAGGAATTGTCTTGTCTCATTTGTCAAACTTAATAAATTCGTGTGTTTTTGCAAATAAAAATAAAATATAAATGAAAATATAATAAACATTTCGGAAGATGGAATTTTCTACACAGATTCACAGCTGCACCATATTTACTCCATTTTTTAGATTGGACTTTATTTAATTAGGAATTTTCCTATGTCCTGCCCTTTAATGAAGCTTTCCAGAAACTTGTCCCACATTTGCATTTAATATTACATTGTGTGAACGCTGGCCTGGACACAGACAGACGGACATCGTAAGTTCACCCAACACACTTTTATTTACAATATTTACAATTATATTTTCAGTGCACTACCCAGTGCCCCCAAAAGTCCAGGCCTCACAGTCCTTGTGCCGTTCTCCTGGCCGCCTCCAGTCCTCTCTCTAGCTCTGTCCTCTTCCGCCCGACATCCACCAATGACTGGAGTGAGGCGGCCGCTCTTATAGGAACCCGGATGGGCTCCAGCTGCTTCCCGGCAATCAGTCCTAGCCACACCCCAGTGTGGCGGAAGTGCCGGCTGCACACCCGGAAGCCGTCCGGGTGTCCCCTGTCGTCTTCCCCCCAGCTCTTCCTCGTGTGGCGGAAGTTCCTCAGGCACCTGGGCGCCGCCTGGCAGTGGCCACGGGCCCCTACAGGGCTGGGTTTCCAAACCCTGTACCCGAGGCCCCTAACATAACCAGGACGGACGCCCCCTCGCGGTCTGGAGGAGGCACAAGCCACAGTTGTCTTCATAATATATTTTCTGGAGCTGTTTTAATTAACTCTGGAATGAACTATAGATACTCTAGGTGTATTTAAACTGGTGTTATTTGAATCCTGGCAAAGTTCTATATACAGTAGGTGCAGTTTACCTGTCTGTGTAAGTTTGTTTTCCATGTACCTGAGTTTTCCTTTAGAGCTGAATGCCAGGTTGATTGGTAACCCTAAACTGGTGCGAGTAAGTGTGGGAGCAGGCACAAGTGTGCCCTGCACAGACTAGTTCTAGGGTTGGTACCTGACATGGGCTTGATGCTGCCAGCATCTACTCTGTACCACTGTGACCCTGTAAATGGACTGAAAAATAATTGATTTATAATGAATTTGGAATGATCTGACATAATTCATTTTCTATAGCTAGTAAGTATTTCAATACTCAAATTTAATAAATTAGGATGTCCTATTGTAATACACTAAATGTGAAAAAATCTTATACAACCCTGGTGGTTATATGTATATAGTCACAGTCAGGAGGAGGCTGGCATCTGTTTTCAAATTGCTATGCGTAAAATGAGCAACTTTAACAAGCCTTTCTTTTTTTGGTCTCTAAAAATTGTATATAACATAAAGTGTAGCGTTGTCACAAGGAGGACACTGCTTTAGCTAAGCATGTTCTTTGTCTGAATCAAGACAAACACAGTTTGGTGCAAATTACTACCACTGATTTGACAGGCTAGACAAGTCAGCATTTACCACAGTTGGTATTTGCTTCAAACTGTTTACGTCACTTCACTGAGATGGTGACAGTAGTAACTAAAAAATAAAAAGCTAGAAGGGAATAATAAAGCAATATTGAAAATAATAACCAGCAATGCACGGCTCCCCAGACTCTGAATACCTAATCATATCTGTTTGTCATTTTCTCACTTTCCTCAGCAGCATTTAGCTTGGCAACTACAGGTATTCATACCCACCAATCACAGGCACCAGAGGTGACATCATCCTGAGGTGCAAGGGATCATCTTCAAACTGCTGATCTCAGGCAAGTGCGAGTTTAAGCAGAAGGCAAACCCTGCATTAAGAGGAAAGAAAAGAAACTGCTTCAGATGAAAAAATGTTTTTAAATGATATAACAATGAATTACGAGATCGATATTAACTAATGCAGTTGCTTATATCAGGCTTCAGATTCTGGTTTATTAATACTTATTTATATTTATTTATTCATACTTTATTTGAATTTGTAAATTGAGAGATTTGATTGGGCAGTGCTGAAGCTTTTGTTGTTGAAAATAAAGGCAGAAGAGCACCCCAGCCAAGGCACAATTTATGTATTGCTTTCCTATTCCCATCATATTTTATTTGTCTGCTATTTGAATATGAAAAGAACATCCTGTTTTCATTCTGTTGTTTTTCTTGTGGCATTGTGGGATTGGCAGACAGTGGCTTGTAAATTTGCACGATTATCTTTTTAAAAAGTACTTGCTGCTGATGAACTAAGCAAATCCACTTGCATGAAGCCTTATTTGTATGTTTTTCCATTTCCAGTTCAGAATTTATGTAAAAGAAAGAAAGAAAGAAAGAAAGAAAGAAAATTATATATAGTGTTTTTCTAAGAAAGAAAGGAAGAAAAGGAAATGCTGAATCATTAAATTTGAGTGTAGCAGGGATCAACAAGCTTTGCTATTATACTGCCAGCACGCTCCTTAGACTTTTGCTGCTTACCAGTGGGCACATTCTTTACAGGATTTAGACTTGAAATGCTTAGAGCCCACTCCTCTCTCACGGTGTGCTTTAATGCCAGACTGATTCTAATTGTATGTCAGAAAGAAATGCTTACTTTGTCAATTAATTTCTAGCTCATGTTAAATATAATTGCCATGTTTTATAAATAGACAATGCCTTGTAGCAGAGACTGACACAAGAGCACAACATTCAGTGACCACTGCCCTCAAGGATAATAAAACAGTGTAATCTGGTTTCTGTTATATAGCGCTTGTTTCTGGAACATAGAAAGTGATTCAACACTAGCAGTGTAGACAGACATTCTACTATAAGTAAGTTTTTAAAAATGTTATCTTTATTACACTTCAAATATCTTCAATCTTTATTATAGACCCCCACTGGGTGGAGGCTCTGATTAGGGCTCTCAAGAGGCTGATTGAGGAGTCTGAATGTTTGGGCTTGCGAGTGTCTTGGATAAAAACCAAGATTCAGGCCTTTAATGACCTCTTGGGCACAGCTATCAGCAGTGTGTCTGTCTGAGACAGAGAGTGCTGACCGCGTCGAGAGGTTTACTTACTTTGTCGGCGACATTCATGTCTCTGGCAAACCTTCCTATGAAGACAGTAGACGGAGAGCAAGAGGTGTGGGGCGCTCCTGATATCTCTGCAAAAGGACGAAGGTTCAGAGTTCTGGTGCTCAAAGAGTCCCAAATGAGGCACATTACCTGCACTGTGAGGGTGCATCAGTTGCGGCATTACAGCCATGTGGCGTGATCCCCCAAGGGTGATCCGGCTAGAAAGATCCTCATTGCTGAGGACCCAAGCGATTGTACAAGGCCAAGGGAATGCCCACGTAACACCTGGCTGTGGCAGATAGATAATCAGTTTCGGAAAGTGGAACTGGACCATATGTCTTCCTGGGCAGTTGCCAACTGGGATCCCAAGCTGTTTCGCCATGTGGTTGGTGCGGCAACATACTGCACCAGTGCATGCTCCCCAACCTGACCTCACCTGATCTTTCCCATTTACATGTCACAGGGAGTGTAAAGAATGTTACCCATCCTTGGGTACACACTTATTGCTAATGGTCCTGTTCCAGTGAAAGTTTGAAATGGTGATCCAGGAAGCTTGAGAACACAAAGGCACAGGTAAAAGGCAATTCGATTGATAGAAAGCATAGAGGAACAACAGTAACCAGAGATAATATAATGAGGAACTTGTGAAAAGGCATAACATATATATAAACACTGGTAAAAGGGTGAGGCACAAAGTTGGGCCAAAAATATGAACACAAAATCAAAACAAAAGGTAAATAAGTAAATAAACTAGGAAAAAAGCTAAAAAAGATATGGTAAAGATTATTCACATTAGAGTACCTCCAAATGTGAGACCTCTGTCCATAGATGTTTTCAGTTAGGTCTGAAATGAGCCTCAGGTGCCAGTAGAATAATTTTTATTGCCATGTAATGGCAAGAGGGAGGTGTAGCTGAACATGAGATCTGATATCAATTTGCTTCATAATACTTTCTTTGTATGCCTGTAACTTCAACTTTTTCTATGAATAGTATCTTTTGACTCTCTGATGAATATAGATGACAGAAGCTGTTCAAGAATGTAATTAAAATCAATTAGTGATTAAACACTAATATTACTTAAAATGTACATGAATTACACGTTAAACATGGTAAGGAGAAATCTGTATAGCAAAGTGTTGTAAGGCCAAATGAAATGTGTGACTTGTAGCATCCAGAACGCTGCAATGGACTGGCTCCTTGTTCAGGGTTGGTTCTGCCTTGAGTGTAATGTTTCTGGGATTGACTTCTTTTTCTTCTTCTTCTTTCGGCTGCTCCTGTTATGGGTCGCCACAGCGGATCATCTTCTTCCATACCTTTCGTTCTTCTGCATCTTGCTCTGTTTCACCATCACCTGCATGTTCTCTCTCACCACATCCATAAACCTTCACTTAGGCTTTCCTCTTTTCCTCATGCCTGGCCGCTCCATCCTTAGCATCCTTTTCCTAATATACTCTTCTCTGCACATGTGGATTTGAGAATGTTGCTATATTATGTTATGTTGTCCCATAGGAAAGTTTAGAACATTTATACCCAGTGTTTACTGTACTTCAATTATCAGACTGACTGTTTTTTGTCAGTTATTTCTGTGTAGATTTTTGAAGATGGATTTAAGTAGCAGGTAGCTTAATAGTGAACATAATGAATCTTGTGAGGAAAAATCCATTATTATTATTAATAAAACTTTGATAACTGTCCAAAGGTCTAAATTTGAAACACCTCAGTGCTGTGAACATTAGCATATTATTACACTGAGTCTAGAACTCAGCAGAATGTCATACATTACACTCTACCCGTTGGCTTTTGACAGTCCAGCATGTTGTTTATTTGTATGCTACATTTTTTGCCACTGTAAGGGAACAATGTTGCCCAGATAAGTGGCTTTTGCTGAAACACTTTATCATTTCTTAGGAGGCGGATGTTCAAGGATTCTTCTGAAAACATAGTGAAAAAGTATAATATACATTACTTATGGTCTTTCTGTATATTTATTGTAACTGGAAGAGTTTTGTTATATTTTTATCCCCAGAATAAAGTTCCAGTTGCATTTATTGTTTTACAAAACACAGAAAAAAGGGAATGCCCAATTATAGTGATCTTGACGTGGTGGTCCTGCATTCCTGATTGGTCTTTAGAGCTATACTATCTTGAGGTGTGTGCTCCTGTTTGGGTTACCTATGGCAAATATGTACATTATAAAGGTGGGGTGTGCCAGATAAAAAAAAATATAAAACTGTTTCTTATTAATGTTGTAATTATACTGACGAGAATCTCACTTAGAAAAGAAATACTAGGAATCCCTCCTGGTTATGACCCTGAAAGTGGTATTTTCTGGTGATTTTCTAGATGCCAGGTGAACTATGTAATCCAGTGAATGTCAACCTGAAAAAACAGCTTGGGATCAGCACCCCCCACAAAGTAAAGTGCCAGGGGTATTGCCAGCCAGGTGACAGGCAAACGGGAAACAGAGTTTGAGAAGGTGAACTGTCTGTTGGAGCTTGGATATCAACCTTTCTGGCAGATTGGAAAATACCAACTAGATATACTTTGGGTTAACTCTATGTACAGCAATGGCTCTGGAACCAAAACTCCTTATACAGGGTGGTCTTTCTCTTTCTCTCTACTACTCTGAATTACCCTATGGCAGGGACTGTAGCACATGCAGGGATACATGTGTGCCTCAAACCTGGTGCTATGCAGTTGCACTTTGTCCTGGTGGACTAAAGGTCTGCGGTAATGCAACTTAAAGACAGGCAAAACTTTAAACACATATAGTCCAAATTACCATTTAGTGTATTCAGCATTTTCAGACATACTAGGTTCATTGTTTGAATGGATGACAAATGCTGCCTCTTTAGTTGTAATGACATGTTTCAGCGCTTGTGTGGGGATTAACAGAGATACCTAAAGGGGTGTGATCGAGGGTAATGGCCTACTTGACCTGAACACAAATGCTAAATTGTTACTGGATTTTTTTTCTCTGCATGGATTGCATTTAATGGTCAACATGTTCAAATCCAAGGATGTTGTGTCGTCTGATCTGGGGCCATATCTTCTGCACTCCAAGGTGAAGAATTGTGCTGAGCTGTAAACTAACCATCACTTGGTGGACTGATGCTGACAAAATGAGCATCCCCTGGACAAACCTGGAGGACCCAAACAGGTAGTGAGCGTGTTCTGGGTATAAGTAGCAGATACCTATGTTAAGAATGAGCTTATCTCCCTCATCCAGAAGAATGTATCCTGCATCTCAAGACACAGACAGTAATGAAAGCTACAAGCTGTTGTAGAAAGAGTCCTTCAGTACAACGTTAGCGGGATTGTCTTCAGATTGGATTGAAAGGCATATGCCAGGGCTATTGAATTAAAATTTACATGAACTGGATCCCTAACTATGTAGTCATTAAAAGTCTAAAAAAATAAAGAATGTATAATTGCCACAGCATTTCAACAATATTTATTTTAAATTTTCAGTTAGGTCTGTAAACATGTCAACCTATTGAATTTAATAGGCCTTATATTTGTATGTAATACAAATAACTATCTTTAACATATAAAACAAATAAACAACTCTGTTTCATAAAAAATAAAAGTTGGCCTAACACAATCACATTTTAAGTAAAAGAAAACAGAACCATCTAAATAAAAATGAAAAGTGCCTATTTGAAAAAGTACAAACAAGCTTTGCCTATTCTTGCTCTTTATTTTTTACATTTTTCTACTTCAGATCTGCCTTTTTAGAGACTATTCTGCTTTCTTTCTATTTTTTATCCTACCCAAATACCTACGTTTCATGTCTAATGAGAGGAGTGGGCCTTTAATTGAATTAATTGAATCTCGGCTCAAATTTGTTCATAGTGGAGAAAGCTGACTCCGAGTTGTATGTAGATCCAAAAATGGTCAAGGTGAGTAGTGCTACCTTGTTTAGACCTGGGAAAACAGTGTCGGGCACAGTCATTAGCCAGAAACTAGTAGAATCACTTACTCCAAAATGCTCTCTTAGATTGGCCTGCAGATCAATAATCTCTATCTGTAGAGATCCTGCATGTGCCCATTTGAATGTCTGTGTCACCTCCTCTGAAAATACCTTGACATCTCTAATACAGAATGGATTCTGGATGAGCAGGAGGAGCTGCTGTCCAAGACTGAAGCTGTCAAACTGTTTACCAAAGTTCCTAATCAGTTTATTTCTGAAGCTGACGTAAGGAGAGACGTCTCTCTTTCGTTGAATCTGTTCCTTCACCTTTATGAAATGCTCACACTCTCACTTGAAGACCTTCCTTGAACAATTCCAGTTTCCTCTGAAAGAAGTAGACAGCTGGCCTCAAATCACAAACTGAATTGTTCTTTCCCTGCAGCCTTAAATTATTAAGGTGTGATGTCTACCAAAACAAATACAGTACTATCCATTGTGCTCTCATCTTGCAAAAAAAAGTGAAAATGGTTTTGCTTTCTGACTATTGGGCTGGTCTAAGAAAGCTTCTATTTCCTTTTGAATGGACCCAAAGCGTTCCAACACACTTCTTTACTCAACCATCTCACATTGTTGTGTAGTAGTAGGTCATTTACATTTGCTTCAACATCTCTAAGAAAGTTTCCCAGCAAACAATGTTAATGAGGTGAGGATACTCTGTTTCATCACTGTGTTCATTATTTCAGGAAATGTTTCTGCCAGAGTGGCACACAGATGAATAGCGAATAGTGCAGTCTGATGAACAATACAGTGGTAAGCAATAAGGTCTGGGTTGTCCTCTTTCAGCCGTCTCCTTTCCTAGCGTGGCAGTGGCTCCATCTGTGATGACTGAGACCCCCTTTTTCAGATCTATCTTCCTCTTTCTTAGCATTACCTTATTGGCCTCATATGCAGTATGTCCTGTACTCTTGTATGTGTTTCAAGTGGTGTTACTCCGAACAGGACCTCACAAAGTTCTTTTATTTCATTGTGGAAAAAGTCTTACATATACCAAAAGCTGGATATTATCAGTTATATCTGTTGATTCATCAACCACTAAGGAAATGCACTCTGCACTCTGAATAGCTGCAACAGCTTGTGCCAGTACATCCTCTGTTAATATTTCAGTCTTTCAGTCTTTCTTGTTGCTGATGAAGCTGTCGTTGGGATTCGCTTGATTCTTTTACCCAGTTTGTCTTTTTTACCCTCAGCAACAGTGATCCCATCAGTAAATGCTTTTTCATGTTGCCTTGAAATCCACACTAGTAGTGAACATTCACTTGCATGCTGCTGGGCTGTAAATGAATATGGGAGGTCTCTGGTGAATCTGTCATAGTGGGCTCTTAATTCTGTTATTTTACACTTCAGACTGATGCAGATATGTTTGCTCAAACAATCCATTTTCTTTCATAATGATGCTTCACAATGCTACTTCTAAACTAAAGTCATGCTTTCAGAACATATGAGGCGAACTGGTTTGGAACTACCTGCAGGAACAATGAACATATATTGGTCTGATCCTTCATCTTTGAAATTTTGGTTTTCTGTGTCTACTTTCCTTTTTCTAGAACAAGCCATTGTCCCTGTCACTCTTTTGTTTCTGTTATTTCCCAGGGATCCGCACATTTTACCCATGTACTGTAACAATCTCATTGATTCACTCGCCAATGAGTGACACGTATGTAGGAGCACACACCTCAAGAAGGAAAAAAAAAGTGCTGCATGAACGTTATCAATCATTCTCATTCATTCATTTATCAGAAATGCGTCACGGTCCACATTGTGCTGTCACTCGGTCTGGCAAATGTAAAAGCCTTGGCCCATTCTGAGGAGAACAAGGAGCAGACTGGGACCAACTGGAAGAATTATATATTTTGACTATCAAAGGATTCTCTGGGTATTCCCTGATAACCCCTGCTTTACTACAGTAACCATCACCAGAAAAAGTGGAACGAAAATGATGATAATGACAAAGGAAGGTCAGAAAAACAATGTTTTATAGATGAAATTTAAAAAAATCACAACCATGAAGGATGGCAGTTGATGGTTTTGTGACATCAGGCTTTAGAAGAAATTATTGATCCCATGCAGGAACACAGGAATGACCACCTGCTCTTTTGTGATATATGTAAGTAGCTTTATATGAGTCCTAGTGAGTATAGAACAGCACCATTATCCTGAAAACAAAGGCATAAAAATTTGCCATAAACCAAAACAAGGAACTCAGACAAAAATGTAAGAAAAATATGCACAACAAAAACAAGCAATGTTTGTTACATAAATAAAGAAAGTAATTGCCATCAAACAGCAAAAAGAATATGTGTAGCTCAGCTACCAATATCAGAAATGCTGACTGTTCACCTTATATTCCATAACATCTTATGTATTAATGGCCACTATGAAGTTATTTGCTAGGGTCCCAACCTCCTCCTCCTCCTAATGTTGCTGAATACGAGCAGATCCTTTCTCAGTCTGCATTAGTCCTGTCCACTGACCCAGAGAGAAATTTCCAGTGCAATAAGATTTGAGCTTTTGATCATTCCATGAGTCCAGGGGAACTGCTAGTTGCCCCATGATTTCTAACTTACGAGAAGCTCTGAATGTTTACCTCAACAATACTTATTTCTACGGCACATTTTCATACACAGGATGTAGCTCAAAGTGCGCTTGTTTATATATCAGACTGAAAAATAATTGTATGTGTTTAATTACTTGCGGAACTTAGTCTTAAAAGAAACCAAAATTGAGAAAGCCAGTAAAGGTTTGGATTCTTTGGCAAAAATGAATAATAACTGCAAGAAGCACAGCACTAATGCCCCCTTGTGTTGAGATCTGTTCACAGTCCCACCCACACATTTGCAAGGTGAAGAGCCAAAGTCAGGAGGAAGAAAAACTTACAGGGGATTGTCCAAGTGGTGCAATTTGTTTTTTACATAAATTCTTAATCTACACTTTTTTAGTGACTAATAGCTGACTTGTGTTGCAGACTTTTGTGGAAGTAAACAAGCTGATTATGCATTTTTTGTGTTTTTGTAAAAGTGTAGTAGTGAGAAATAAGCTTTTTGAAGTTAGAGAGAACAATTATGGATCCCAAAATCCAATCATGTCCCACTGCTATTCCGTAGCATAACTGTTCCCCCACTCGTTTAATCCTAATTCTGTTCATCACCAGGTAGTCAAGGACTAAAAGCAGCCCAAGCAGCCTCATCAGTGGTTTGCCACTTAAAGAAAAGTCATAGGCTGTGGTTAATATTAATGATGGTAAGAAGAGATTATTTAATTTGTTCACTTCTTCATGTATTCATTAATTAAATGTTTCTTCCAATTCCATTATCCTATCACAGGGTTGTAAGAGCTGCAGACTATCCAAGCGGCACTGATTGCAGTCTGAACTAACCTTGGATAAGACATTGGTCCTTTAAAGTTTTGCTATGTAATCAACTTTTAAAACTGTTGAAATTCTTTATAAGTGTCAAAGACCTTAGCAGTTGTGAAAGTTGGCATGTCACTTTTCCATTAGAGTTAGACTTGTAGAATTTCATGGTTATATAAATTTGATTAAACTCTGAATACTCCCCTCACACCTTTGTTAGGTACGTGATTGGCCAATGAAGGCAGACTAAACACTAGTAGTAACTGACTGAAACTGGTTTCCTTTTAAATAAAAGGTTTATATAAATAAAAAAGTTGTAAATCTTGCACAGGATGGAATTACATGACTAGACTCCATTAGTTCAATATTGTCGTGCTGTGGAATAATTCTGAAGAACTATATTTAGGGAATTGTAAGACCTAGACAGAATGATCGCTCTCGCATAAACCAGAGTGTGTTGCTAACAGAAAATGGAGGAACTTCAGGTAATCAGAACACAGAGTTTTTACAGAGAGGTGGAGAATTTAAAGAGTCCACATCTGCATAAGTACCCTATGCAACATTCAGAGTTCCACACGAGTTCTGCAATAGAGTAGTTGCATACATTTTACAAGTAGATAGATAGATAGATAGATAGATAGATAGATAGATAGATAGATAGATAGATAGATAGATAGATAGATAGATAGATAGATAGATAGATCTTTATTTGTCCCCATGGGTACATTTTGCAATATAGATAGACTGGTAAAGTTAGCATGCCTGGCGGAGCATTGCACATAGTGTTGCCATAAAGTGTACATACAGGTGCTGGTCATAAAATTAGAATGTCATGACAAAGTTGATTTATTTCAGTAATTCCATTCAAAAAGTGAAACTTGTATATTAGATTCATTCATTACACACAGACTGATGTATTTCAAATGTTTATTTCTTTTCATTTTGATGATTATAACTGACAACTAATGAAAGTCCCAAATTCAGTATCTCGGAAAATTAGAATATTGTGAAAAGGTTCAATATTGAAGACACCTGGTGCCACACTCTAATCAGCTAATTAACTCAAAACACCTGCAAAAGCCTTTAAATGGTCTCTCAGTCTAGTTCTGTAGGCTACACAATCAGGGGGAAGACTGCTGACTTGACAGTTGTCCAAAAGATGACCATTGACACCTCGCACAAGGAGGGCAAGACACAAAAGGTCATTGCTAAAGAGGCTGGCTGTTCACAGAGCTCTGTGTCCAAGCACATTAACAGAGAAGCGAAGGGAAGGACAAGATGTGGCAGAAAAAAAGTGTACAAGCAATAGGGATAACCGCACCCTGGAGAGGATTGTGAAACAAAACCAATTCAAAACTGGGGGGGGAGATTCACAAAGACTGGACTGCAGCTGGAGTCAGTGCTTCAAGAACCACCACGCACAAACGTAGGCAAGACATGGGTTTCAGCTGTCACATTCCTTGTGTCAAGCCACTCTTGAACAAGAGACAGCATCAGAAGCGTCTCGACTGGGCTAAAGACGAAAAGGACTGGACTGCTGCCGAGTGGTCCAAAGTTATGTTATCTGATGGAAGTAAATGTTACATTTCCTTTGGAAATCAAGGTCCCAGAGTCTGGAGGAAGAGAGGAGAGGCACAGAATCCACGTTGCTTGAGGTCCAGTGTAAAGTTTCCCGGTCAGTGATAGTTTGGGGTGCCATGTCATCTGCTGGTGTTGGTCCATTGTGTTTTCTGAGGTCCAAGGTCAATGCAGCCGCCTACCAGGAAGTTTTAGAGCACTTCATGCTTTCTGCTGCTGACGAATTTTATGGAGATGCAGATTTCATTTTCCAACAGGACCCGGCACCTGCACAGAGTGCCAAAGCTACCAGTACCTGGTTTAAGGACCATGGTATCCCTGTTCTTGATTGGCCAGCAAACTCGCCTGACCTTAAGATTTTCTATGGGGTATTGTGAAGAGGAAGATGCAATACACCAGACCCAACAATTCAGACGATCTGAAGGCCACTATCAGAGCAACATGGTCTCTCATAACACCTGAGCAGTCCCACAGACTGATCGACTCCATGTCACACCGCATTGCTGCAGTAATCCAGGCCAAAGGAGCCCCAACTAAATATTGAGTGCTGTACATGCTCATACTTTTCATGTTCATACCTTTCAGTTGGCCAACATTTCTAAAAATCCTTTTTTTGCATTGGTCTTAATTGATATTCTAATTTTCCGAGATACTGAATTTGGGACTTTCATTAGTTGTCAGTTATAATCATCAAAGTTGAAAGAAATAAACATTTGAAATACATCAGTCTGTGTGTAATGAATGAATCTAATATACAAGTTTCACTTTTTAAATGGAGTTACTGAAATAAATGAACTTTGTCATGATATTCTAATTTTATGACCGGCACCTGTACATATATACATTAACACATGCAACATTTACTTTATTTGCCCCAAGTAGATTACAAATACAATTTGTTAAGCCAATACCACACAAAAAAGGTGCTGAAGCAGATTTGAAAGACAACACTTTAATTTACAGTATATTTAAACATGAATCAAAACATACTTCAGTTTAGAAATGAGTATGAAAATAAGGATCACACTCACTGAGTAACTTAATAACATTGGTGTTAGTTGTTTTCTCAGAAACAGTCCTCCCATTCATTCATTCTAAACATACAGTTTGTTTGTAACTCGCTCTTTCTTACAGATAAAGTTAGCAAGACAAGTTTTGAAATCTGCTGCAAATATTAAATATTTAAATCTAGCACTCTGCCTTTTGCATAAAATGAAAACAAACAAGAGGGAAGTGAAAGAGACAGCACCACATCTTCATAAAAAGTGCTGCAGAATCCTGATATACTGTATGCTGCATAACATCTAATTTTGTCTGACAACTATATACAATATGAATCTTTTTTCTTCGGACTGAAGAGGAAGTCACAAAATATATTATTACTCTCTGAAATGCAGACTTTTTAAAACTCTTGGTCTTGAGCGGTCAGAGTGTTTTGAAGAGTATATTATACATTTCTGTTAATGGACATAATTTCAGGGTAGCATAGCCCTTAAAATATGGCTGAAGACAAATCACTATAGTCAATATAATTACTATTATCAAAATAATCAATTTGTTTGTTTTTACACATATGATTAGCGTTTATTTCAGCCATTACATTAACCCAAAGGGAAATTTGAATTACGTTGTGTAGTCTTTTGATATCCACTATATATATTGTAACAAGACGCTGTATAGGAGCCTAACCCAACACAAACTCACACCAGAAGCACTTATAAAAACAAAGAACTTTTCTTCACCAGTGGGGCATGTCTTCCCCGTGACCCCCCACAGGCACAACACAGACCCCAGTACACAAATAAAGCACACCGCCCTCTTTCTTTTGCACCACCACTCCTCCTCCAAGCTTTGTCCTCCTCCTCCTCCCAACTCTGGCCATTGAGTGGTGGCTGCTGGCCCCTTTTATAGTCCTTCCGGAAGTGCTCCAGGTGGTTGACTGCCGAGTTCCGGCTGCACTTCCTGGTGTGGCGAATATACGGGCTCAGGAGTCCCAGCTGCAGCACCCCCTGGCGGCGCCTGCGGGACCCAACAGGGCTGCACCAAACTCCAATTCCCATGGAGCCTTGCGGGAAATCGAGGCACCGCTCCAACCCTGGGGGGCAGCCATCTAGCATCCAGGGGGAGGTATTGCACAGTAAATGGCTGCTCACCCTGAACATATAGCAAAGGGGCATGGACCATGGCTGTCCTCCACATTATATATATATGTACTGTATGTATATGTATATACTACTATTTATATGTAGTAATGAGTTGGGGACACCATCTAGTGACCCTGTATAAGAAAATAATTTTTAGCAGCACTATAAGGATGTCTTTTCAGACACAAGGTCAAAATGGAACTGATTCAAGATGGCAATATCTGTGTTTTTAAATGGTACCAGCAGGAAGATGCAGGTCCAGGAGGGGAGACAACCAAAGTGACATCAGAATTGGAATGGCTGTCAGTCTTCTGTTCTGTGGAGGGAGGAAAAGAGAATATGTTAAATAGCAGCGCCACTCCCTGGTTTGCATACACATGACAATATATATATACAGTATACTGTGTGTGTTTCTGTATGTGTAAAGGATGTGTATTTATAAAAGAGCATACATGATCCTGTTGTCTGGACAGGGTGCCTTCCCACTTGCTTACATGAGCATACCATGCTAGTCGGACCCTTCCTTATCGCCCCTTCCTATATTCCTTTCTTGTTTGAACCCTGATTTCTCTTTTTTGACAAACAGGTGCTTTCTAAAGTCTACTTTCCAACACCACCCTTGCGAGAGCATTAACCAGAAGAGCCAGAAATCACTTCAAAGTTAACTTTTCTAGCTTCCTATGGGGTAACATCTGGCCTCTGGAACCCCCCTGGACTCATCGGGTTAGAGCACATGCTAGTGGGACTAGGAGTTCTTGCAGTTCTCAATGCCAGCTCCCAGTTAAAGGGCCAGGTGTACCTCAGAGCCCTTTTCCGTTAGTCATTAACTAGGAGTTATGTATTGGATAGAGGCCAAGCGGCATTGGTAAAATCATTAAAGTTGGCACAGACAAGGCACTGTCCACAAGGTATTTTATGGCTTGACTCTTTCCTGGTTCTACGTAGCACTGGCTGTAGCTAAAGTCCTGCCTGGGTTCTCTGTTATTACTCACACACAACCACATGTATATTTAAACTAAGTATTTGGCGTTCCCCCACAGGCTGTATAACCGCTGTCTGTTTAAGATTAGGAAAATTTTGTAAACATAATGTGAACTCAAATAGACTTCCTTAAACTTAGTTTCAGGTGTAAACTGTAAGAACAAATGCAGTCTTAATGTTAGCATCTGTTGATCTCATGTCGGTCTGCAGGACTACAAGTCTTATGGTGTAAGCATTGCTGAAATGGAATGTATCTGCCTTCTCAGGAGATGATATTTCGTCTATTAGAGACATCATGGAGAACTGCTATATTGGTTATTTGTGTCTGCAGTCTGCTGACAGTAAAACAGTAAACGACCTCCCCAGAAGTTAAGATAAGAATTGACCTTCTTTGAAGAAGAGGTTTAGCAGGCATCTGAAATGTGTCAGTCAGGCAGATACACAGAGAGCTCATATTAAGGCACAATCCACAAGGATACACCATATACAGAGTAAAGGGTATCTGTCTTCTGTGTGGACAGCTACGGTAAGAAGTGTTTGGACTCCTTGAACATCCATCCATTATCCAACCCGCTATATCCTAACTACAGGGTCACGGGGGTCTGCTGGAGCCAATCCCAGCCAACACAGGGTGCAAGGCAGGACACCAGCCCACCGCAGGGCACACACACACACACACCAAGCACACACTAGGGACAATTTAGGATTGCCAATGCACCTAACCTGCATGTCTTTGGACTTTGGGAGGAAACCCACGCAGACATGAACCTGGGAAGTGAACCCGGGTCTCCTAACTGCGAGGCGGCAGCGCTACCCACTGCACCACTGTGCTGCCCCCCCTTGAACATTCTCACTTTTATTGTATCATTACAATTTGGAGTTTTAAGCACTTGTTTCTGATTTTTTTCATTGCTTAGCACTTTAATCTTTACCAAGTGAAAGGAAAATTGTAGACTTTTAAAAATAGTCAATTCTATAATTATTTGTCATCTTTCAGTGTATATTTCATCTGATTTTTATCTGGATGACTTATAGTTGTGGTTTTCTGTGAAATGGAATGACAGTAAAAGATTGTGTTCTGATTATTGTTTTACTAAAAATTGGATGTTGCACAATTCTTCAAGCTTAATGAAGTTAAAACAGAAGCTTATTTTTTTTTTTATCCTAATAATATTTCTAAGGAATTACTGTTAGTTTAACAGACTTCTGTCTTTTCAGGACACTGAGAAAATGATTCCTGTTTTTATGTTATCATGTTTGGATATTTGTAATGCCCTTTTTTCCTTGCCTCAGTTAATGAGCTGGGGCTCATTGTCATTTGGCCTAAAGTGTGCCTGCTTGATATTTTTAAGTCTAAGCAAAGGGGTCACATTTCTTCAGTGCTGCCATCTCTCCACTGGTTGCTATTGAGGTTCCAGTTTGATTTTTAACTCCTGCTGCTCACCTATTAGGAATTACATCATGAAACTCCAAGATACAGTATATTTCGGAAATATTGCCAGTTTGAGGTAGTAAGACATCTCTTAGATTCTCTAATCAAGGGCTGTGACTTGGCATTTACAGTCTGTGCTACAAAGGTAATAACAGGAAGATTTTTTTATGTAAAAGGACTGGAAGATGAGACATTGTCGAGATTAGTATCGAGTTTGTTAACTAGAGAGTCTGACCCATCTGTCATCAAGACCAAAATCTTCTTCTTCTTCTTTCGGCTGCGGCCATTAGGGGTTCCATATCTTCCTGCCCTCTGCATCTTACAAAATACTAACCAAAAGTCAAAGTTCCTAATAACAAAAAGCTACGTTTTTGCACCATAAATGTCACATAATGAATTGCACACCAATCTGGAAAAGCACATACTGACCTTTATACACCAACCACACACTCCCAGACCATCCTGAGAAAGGTAACCATAACAAAAGCCTACAGGGTCATTTCAAAATGGTGACACCCATATCAAAACAAAAATATTTAAACTTTTACAGAATGCCTTCCTGAGAATAGATATATATATACAGTGGAACCCTGGTTTGCGAGTAACTTGGTTTATGAGTGTTTTGCAAGACGAGCTAAATTTTTTAATAAATTTTGACTTGATAAATGAGCAATGTCTTGCATTATGAGTAGTATGGATACACTTTGTCTGCTGAGCATCATGTGATCACAACTGAGCTGATGGTTCTTCTCTCTCTCCTTATCTCTCTCACTCGCGGTGCGTCTCTCTCTCTCCTTTTCTGTCTCGCTCGTGCGTGCGTCTCTCTCTCTCTCTCTCTCTCCTTATCTCTCTCGCTCGGCTCGCGCACATCTCTCTCTCTCTCTCTCGCGTCTCTCTCTCTCTCTTCTCTTGAGGGCAATCGTCTTCTATTCTCCGTCTGAGTCTGTGTGCATCACTCATACAGACAACATCTGTACGAGCGTATACTGTTCACTACAGCATTGTGACTGTGTGTGTGTCCCTGTCTTGCGCCCCAAAATACAAAGCTGAGTCTCAGTACTTTAACAACACCAGCTTTATTCAGCTTGAAACAGCAACAGTGCGGTTATTTATTGTAGCGGGATCTTTATAATGTTTCTTGTATCACCCATCAAAGGCAGGCGCTTATACCATGTCTGAGATCTTTTTGGATATGCTTATACGCCGAACTGCTACAGCGCTGGGAGACTGCGATTGCTTTGGGACACTCTTCTGCGTGTCGTCCCATTGGGTGGAATCCCACAAGAGTTTAGAAACTCACTCACACCAGCCATGATTATTTTTAAAGGTAAAGTGCAGGTTAATTTGTTTTATATATTTTTATTTTTTTTTTTGATATACGAGTGCTTTGGTTTGTGAGCACGTTTCCAGAACGAATTATGCTCGCAAACCAAGGTTCCACTGTATATATATATATATATATATATATATATATACAGTGGAACCTCGGGCCAAGACCGTAATTCATTACAAAACTCTGGTCGTAACCCGATTTGGTTGTTACCCGAAGTAATTCCCCCTATAGGATTGTACGTAAATATAATTAATCTGTTCCAGACCGTACAAACTTTATGTAAATATATTTTTTTAAAGATTTTTAAGCACAAATATAATTAATTATGCCATAGAATGCACAGCATAATAGTAAACTAAATGTAAAAACATTGAATAACACTGAAAAAACCTTGAACAACAGAGAAAACGAACACTGCAAGAGTTCGCGCTACAGCCTTACGAACCGCTGTGAAAAACTCTTTTTTTTAATCAGTTTTAAGCACAGGGAAAAAAATGAACATTTGAAAAATCCGTAATTTAATAAAAAGAAAAGTAACATTGCAACAATGCACGCTACGAACCGATCGCTTTAAACAGAAGTGAAGTGGAAGTTAAAATCCAATTAAAAAAAGTCTTCATTAAATACAATGAGGTTAAAACAATGCTCAAATCTGTCTCTTTAAAAACAAGCCCAGTGCATTCTTTAACTGCCTTCTTGTTCTTATGCAGCCAATCTTCTCTCTCTCTCTCGTGTGTGTGTGTGTGTATGTGTGTCTTTGTGTGTCTCTCTCGCGTGTATCTGTGTCGCACTCTGCATGCGGAAATCATCGGCGCGCACAAACCGAAAGGGAAACTGGCTTGTTCGTATACCGAATGTGTGGTCATGAACAACTTTTTGGTTGTAACCCGATTTGTATGTGTTCAGAGATGTTCATGAACCGAGGTTCCACTGTGTGTATGTATGTGTGTATATATATATATATATATATATATATATATATATATATATATATATATATATATATATATATATATATATATATATACAGTGGTGTGAAAACTATTTGCCCCTTCCTGATTTCTTATTCTTTTGCATGTTTGTCACACAAAATGTTTCTGATCATCAAACACATTTAACCATTAGTCAAATATAACACAAGTAAACACAAAATGCAGTTTTTAAATGATGGTTTTTATTATTTAGTGAATATATATAGTGAATAAGGCACTATATATGTGCCCGACCCAGCACAAATTGACACTGTGGCATGTATAAAAGGGACAGAAATCTTACATATACATACACATATACCATATACAGCAGGGGCCCATCCTTCCGGTCAGCTGAGGGCTTATGGAAACTTCGCCCCCTGTAGCATAGCCCATCTGTGCTTTCCCGTCAACATGCTCATGCTGCGTTCTTTCCGGAGTTCCCGGCTTCTTCTTCTAGCTCCTCCTTTTTCCTTGAGGTGTATTGGTGGTCTGAGTCCCTCTTTGGGAAGAAGAGGGACCCCTCACAGTCTGTACCCCTCTAGATGGCCATGAGATTGCCACTGGCAGTTGAGGCAAGGTAGTTTCTCAGCCTGCTCTCCAGCCACACTATCGGTCACCGTTGCAGAGTCTTGTGTAAGGGGCGGGATGGCCTGGCAAGCCGTATTAATCATGACGGCAGCTGCTGCACTCCACCCCCCACTTTCCTTTATGGCACAGGCTTCACTTACCTGTACAGCTGTGTCCTGTAGGCTGGAGGATGACGCACCGCGGCTGCTGAGCCATCCAGTAATGGCTTCCAATGGCACGCCAAGCTTCTTGTCCATACCCTCCTTCACCTCCTGCAGGACCTTAAAAACCTGGGCCAGAGACTACAGAGGTAGGAGGACAGCCTCCACCTCGCGTGCAGCCCAGGAGAAGTCAGTTCTACTAGCCAGCGACAGACTCGGACTCACCTTGTCTTGCGCCGACCGTAAATTGCGAAAGCCCTGTGCTTTCTCCACAGGCGCCTCCAGGATGCATTCGGGAGTGGGGTGGAGGTTCGTCGCCCCCGTCTGGATACCACTGTCAACAGGCAGCTGACACATATCCCCTTGTCACATACCTGTCACAGGAAGGGGTTCCTGCTCCTTCGCCGGGACAACCATACCAGGGACGTCTTCTGGGCTCTCGTCTCTCGACCGTGGTCCAGAGTTGAACAGGGCCCCCAGGTCAGCGTTGCTCCCCTCGGAGCTAGCCTCCCCGTTGCGTCACGGACAGGCATCTGCCGGCCATTGACAGTGATCTGGCTCTTTTGTACCTAGGAGGCAGGCAGACGGAACAAATGCATACCTCATCCGTCGCTGACCTCCCTATGGATCCCGTTGCTCTTAACGGCATGGCTGTGTCTGGTCGCTGGCTTCTGAGCCCGCCCGGTCCTCTTTTTCCCAATTCAGTATGGTGTTCCTGTGGGCGTCTTTCCATGCCTTGCGCTGCTGTGCTGCCTTGGCAGCGCACTCTGCGCTTGTAGTGTGCTCTCCACCTCAGGAACACGATCTACACTGTGTTGTGTCTGCTCTGTCGGGTGTGTGCTGCTCAGGCATGTGCCTCGCTTCGCTGCATGTAGGAACACGCTACTATGCCAGGTCTCCACACAATATTTTTGTACATGTCCTGGTCCAAATGGACAGACCGGAATCCTGCCGACTACACCAGTGTGAATAAGGAGCTATATATGCGCTCGACCCGGCACAGTTTCACACTGAGGCACGTATAAAAGGGACAGAAATCTTTTATTTTTTTCTTCTAACCTTTGGGGCACGTCTTCCCCGTGAACCCCACAGGTATAACACAGTCCCAAATCACCTTAATATCCACACAGCAATCCTTCCACTGGCACTACCTCTTCTGTCCGGTAACCTCGTCCTCTTCCTCCCAGTTCTGGCTAAAGAGTGGTGGATGCTGGCCATTTTTATAGCCCACCCGGAAGTGCTCCAGGTGCTTAATTCACCTGTGGCTAATTGCACCTCTGGGCAGGGCTGTAGAGATGACCAGATGGGCTCCGGGATCCATGCAGCACCCCCTGGCAGCCATCCCAGATCCTCACAGGGTTGTGGAGAACTCCATTTCCCAGAAGACCCTGTGGGAAACTGAGGCACCATCGCCAGCCACGGAGGCTGCCACCAAGTGTCCTGGGGAAGGTAGTGAGGAACCCATGGCTGCTCCCCCGGACCATATACAGCAGGGGCGTCCCGACCGGGCATGGGACCCGGTCATCCATTACTATATATATATATATATAAATATTTCAGGAAATCACACAAAAAAAATTAAAGAAAAACCATCAATTATAACACACAACTTTTGGAATGGTCTTCCTCCTGATATAAGAATACCTGATTTGATGGACCATTTTAAAAAGTCTTAAGATTCATTGTTAATCCTTACCTTTTATTAGTTTGTGATGTTTGAATTTGTTCTTTGTATGAATGTGTTTTAGTTTTATACGCAGAACATGTTAACCTCGATTTAGGTATGTGCTATTTAAATAAATGTTTGCTTATTAATGTAAGAAGTGTGAAAGTTTTTCTGTGGTTGATTTCATTAGTGTCAGACGGCAGTCTGAACTCATTACTACACCGCACTCCAGTAGGAATTGCAAAGACCCAAGCAACTTCTTGTTTTACTTATGAGACAAATGAATTGACATGGCACAACAAAAGGAACACCAATTAGACTTTTTGTTTATTTTAAAAACAATGTTATCTAATTGTATTTGCTTATATCTAAAAGTAGTTCTAAATACTGTATAGAGTGCTAATATGTTTTGTTAATTTTCTGGTTTAAGGGGATTTTAACTGTATCTGACAAAGTAGTGCTATGAGAGAAACATGGCCTAGCACATCACCAAGAGAAATGAAGGAACAAATTGTGGAATTTAGGAGACAAGGAGAGTTGAATTCTAGTGAACATTAACAACACAATAACTTTTACATATTTTTTGGATTACTTATCTTAGGAGACTTATCTTGGACCGCATACCACTGAAATCATACAGTAAAAGGCAGAAGAGGACCTTCACTTTCTGAATAGTTTGAAGAAATTTAAAACAAGTAAGTGGGTGCTTTTGAATTTCTATCACTGCACAATTCAAAGTATCCTAGCAAGTGATATAATTGCCATTGCAAAATCTTCACTAAAACACATAGGATCTTATTTACGATTTGTTGAGAAGAACTGTTCTGTTATGGAACAGCCAGAGTTGTTGCTGTTTGTTTGGTGTTTATGTTGTTTTTTTAAATATAATATTTCATATTGTGTTTTAATTGTTTTTTCTGTGTTTATATTTTTGATATTGTATTTATTAATTATTATGTAAATTTTACATTGCATGTATTAGTTTGCCTTCTCCTGCATAAAGAGTGCCAATGGGGGTACCTGAATATGCAGTTGGGGGCTGCCCAGCCAGTATTTAAGGAGAAGCTGTAGCTCTCACTTGGCAGCGTTGGCATGGTTTCTTCGTGATTTCTGTTTTTGACTTGTGTCTCTTTTTTGGATTCACCGACTTTGACCTCGGTTTCCAGGTACTGTTGTTGGTTTCTCTCTTTGGATTTGTTTGCTTCAGATTTACGTTTTAAGAAATACATATTTTTACCTTGACTTCCTACATTGCTTTTTGTTCTTCTTTTTGAATTCTTCACAGAAAGTATTTGTTTTTGCTTGGCTAGAGTGTTTTTTTTACAGTTTTTCTCTCTTTCCTTTTTATTATTGTGGACCTTTGCAATTTTTTCTTTAACTTAAAAAGCATTAACTCTACTTTTGGGGCTGAGCAACCTTGGGACGATACCTTTAAAGTGGGTTAAGAGCACAAATACAGTAAGGACTGAGCCCATTTGACCTTTTATGTAGGCTTCTTTGTGGTTTATATCAAAGTCATGTCCAAATAATACCTGTGTCACCATAAATAACTAAAATACACCACCTCTGACACAGACTATTCTCACCTCTGTAGTTCTGTAGACTACATCAACAACAACAACATTTATTTATATAGCACATTTTCATACAAAAAAATTGTAGCTCAAAGTGCTTTACTAAAAGAATAGAAAAATAGAAGACACAATAAAAAATAAACATAAGTCAACATTAATAACATAGAATAAGTAAGATCCGATGTCCAGGGTGGACAGAAAAAACAAAAAAAACTCCAAAAGCTGGAGAAAAAAAAATAAAATCTGTAGGGGTTCAAGACCAAGAGACCGCCCAGTCCCCTCTGGGCAATCTACCTAACATAAATCAAACAGTCCTCTTTGTATTTAGGGTTTTCATGGAAGGACCTGATGATGATGGTCACGTAGACTTCTGGCTTTCAGTCCATCAATGTTGGATCATCATGATGCTTTGAGTAGGTGGAGGTGGCGCAGGCCGCCACCACAAAGAAACCGGAAAAAGAAACAGTAGAGAGAGTAGGGGTCAGTACGGATTTTAGAGCCACTATGAATAGTTATTGTGATGAATTGAACATACAGAGTATCAGTATTAAGTTAAAGTGAAGTTATAAAAAGGCCATGTTAAAGTAATGTGTTTTCAGCAGTGTTTTAAAGTGCTCTACTGTATTAGCCTGGCGAATTCCTATTGGCAGGCTATTCCAGATTTTAGGTGCATAACAGCAGAAGGCCGCCTCACCACTTTTAAGTTTAGCTTTTGGAATTCTAAGGAGACACTCATTTGAAGATCTAAGGTTACGATTTGGAATATAGGGTATCAGACATTTTGATATATAAGATAGAGCGAGATTATTTAAGGCTTTATAAACCATAAGCAGTATTTTAAAGTCAATCCTGAATGACACAGGCAACCAGTGTAGTGACATCAAAACTGGAGAAATGTGTTCAGATTTTCTTTTCCTAGTTAGGATTCTAGCAGCTGCATTCTGCACTCGTTGCAAATGATTTATGTCTTTTTTGGGTAGTCCTGAGAGGAGTGCGTTACAGTAATCTAGTCGACTGAAAACAAAAGCGTGAATTAATTTCTCAGCATCTTTCAATGATATAAGAGGTCTACCTTTTGCTATGTTTCTTAAATGAAATGAATGTCCTAGTGGTCTGATGAATATGAGATTTAAAATTCAGATTACAGTCAACAGTTACCCCTAAATTTTTTACTTCCATCTTGACTTTTAATCCTAGTGCATCAAGTTTATTTCTGATAACCTCATTGAATCCATTATTGCCAATTACTAAAATTTCAGTTTTCTCTTTATTTAGTTTGAGAAAATTACTATTCATCCATTCAGAAATACCAGTAAGACATTGTGTTAGTGAATCGAGAGAGTCGGACTCATCAGGTGCTATTGATAAGTACCGCTGTGTGTCATCAGCATAGCTGTGGTAACTCATGTTGTAACCTGAGATAATCTGACCTAACGGAAGCATATAGATTGAGAAGAGCAGCGGACCCAGGATAGAGCCTTGTGGAACACCATATCGGATATCATGTGTCTTTGAGATTTGATTACCACAACTCACAAAGAATTTTCTCCCTGCCAGGTAGGATTCAAACCAATTTAAGACTGTGCCAGAGAGGCCCACCCATTGACTAAGGCGATTTCTAAGAATATTATGATCAATGGTGTCAAATGCAGCACTCAGATCTAAGAGGATGAGAACAGATAGATGGCCACTGTCTGCATTTACCCGCAAGTCATTTACTACTTTAACGAGTGCAGTTTCTGTGCTGTGATTTGTTCTGAGGCCTGACTGAAATTCATCAAGAATAGCAGGTTTATTGAGGTGGTCATTTAACTGCAAAATGACTGCCTTCTCTAGACTTTTACTTAAGAAGGGCAGGTTAGAGATGGGTCTAAAATTTTTAAAAGCAGAGGGGTCAGGATTATTTTTCTTGAGCAGGGGTTTAACTACAGCAGTCTTAAGACAGTCTGGGAAGACCCCCGTATCTAATGACGAATTAACTATGTCCAGAATATTGTCAATTAGCACGCCTGATACTTCTTTGAAAAACCTTTATGGTATTGGGTCAAGGACGCAGGTGGAGGGTTTCAGTTGAGAAAGCTTCAAAGTTCAGAGGTGGAGATTTAAAAACTTTTTATCTCTTAGCAGCTCATAATAAATAAATGAAAATGATCTTCACTGTAACTGTTGTTTTTTTTTTGTACTGCAAAATATGTATTTTTCAACACTGATGCCTCTTTTATATTTAATACAATTTTCAACAATATATTATTGTTTTAGAACTTTTTTTTTTTCTTTCTGTAAATTACCTGATACTGTAAATGGTTACTGCTGAGGCATCACAACCAGAGTCCTGTGCTCGATTCTCAAACTATGAACCAGTGGTACAGTATCTCTTCATTAAGGGCATGTGGAGTGCTGATCACCGATCTTCCAGTAGATGGTGCTGTCTTGCAAAAATTAAATGAATTTTAATCTTGTCTTAATAATTGAATGCATTCTTACAATGTTTATAGCAAACCTAACCTAATCTGTAAAATGAAACTGCTCCAACATTGTAATGCAGTTTCTTATATAGAAACATGTTTTCAGGTATGTAAGATGTTCTGGGTTGTGTGCTGCTGAAGCAATCCCTTTCGACTCTGCAGTGTTCCAGTCCTTTTGCTCAGACGTGCACATGTGCATCCTGAACTTTTCACTTTTCCTTGAGGTATGAAGGTTAGGACCCTTTAAATCAACTCATTGTTTGATTTTTGTGACACATTATAAATTGTGCATGTGTTATGTTACAACTAGGGTTTCATCTCCCGGCTCTGGTTTCTTTTGTTTTTTTGTTTGTTTAGTTGTCTTTTAAATTATATTTTTAAAATATTATTCTGCAGTGGTGGATTTTTTTTTTGCTTTGAATTTCAATTTTACCCTTTATGAACTGTTTTTGTGAGTTAATTTTTGTTTGTTGGATGGGTTTTGTAAATCTTTGGGGAAACCTTGTTTTTGTTATTGCGGAGCATGTATACATATATATATATATATAGTGAAGAAGGAAGGGGGCCGCTTTTCCGAAACCCCCTTTCTTCAACGCGAATACAAGGAACAAATACAGTTTGCCTCCTCTTTGCTCCGCTAGCAGTTGGGGTGCTGCTGTGTCGCGTGATGTGCTTCTCGCGTGGCGTTTTGTATATTTAAAAGCCTGAACAGCACCTGTCCTTTTTGATTCTTTACTTTGTATCTCTCTCCTCCTCCAGACATCCTCTGCTCCTGTTGGGGGGTCCTGCTCCTCATGCACACCCTTATGATGATGATGTTTTTGCATTCTTTTGAGAGACGGAACTGTCACATGAAGTTCATTTTACTTTTGAAAGAGACTTATGTTCGTTTGAAGTGTTTGAATGAAGCTCCTGACTCTACAATCTCCTGTGTTTCTGTGCAAATCTGTGACCCCAGCATGACTATATGTATATACTTCCTGATGAATTTAAGCCTTGGTTTCTTGTGGCCCGTGCAGGCTTCAAAGCCTACTTATTGGTTTTAGGTTGCTGGCTGATTTGATCAGTTGAGGTCTAAACATTTGTTCAGAACAGCATGGAAGTACTCACCTGAATCTCGTTTTGAGTCCCACCAACATGTTGAGTTTTTGTAAGCCAGATAAATTAAACAGCATGAAGCTGCACAGCTTGCTATTTTGGGGTAGTTGTCAGCAATATCGTGAATCTCGTCAATTATCTATGTACAATACAATTTAGAAGTTTATTTTATAAATAAAATGAAAAGTTTGCGTTTAATTTACATAGATTTTTTATGCCATTATGTGGTTAACATTTTTATCATCTCTGTTGTCGGTGGTCTAATATATTGTGAAACACAGGGTCTGTCTCTTGCTTCCTGAAGTAATGTTTGCTGGAGGCTGTTACCTTCCTTGGCCAGTGCTGCAGTCTTCCATGGCTCCTTCTGAGCAGCTCCAATGGTCTTTTCTGTGGCACATTCATCACAGGGACATTCATGCTGATGATTCTGTCTCACTCTGCTCACTTTCCCCAACTTTATCAATTGATTCAAATTCCCCAGCAGCCACATATCAGACAACTTTAAGCACAGGAGTGGGTTTCATAAGGGCTGCTCTTGTTCTCATCAAAAATGATTTTATAGAATGGTTGTTATTATATTAACCTTATGTATTTTATCGTAAATTCATAACACCAGTCCAGTCCTTGTATACTTTACAGATCTTGCGCAGTTGCGGAGATGGCATTCATCTTGTGCTGTTCTCTTTCTGCTTGTATGCACAGCTGTCAAGCACAGTCAGCAGGCAGAAGCCATGTCTGATTTGTCTGTACAGATGACCAATCCTCATCTTAATAGGCAGCAGCTGTTTATGTTTCCAGCCTGCAGCATTGATCACAGAGTTACTAAAAAAACAAAATTAAAAACTACAAAGTGTATCTACTTCTGATCCCATTAAATATTCTAGTTTCATTCCCAGTTTGATTTTTGCATTTTCCTGGCTTTGAATGAACCCCTCCCTTCTTCCTTTATATAAATATGGTATTAACGTGGGAGACTTTTCTGTTAACAACAATTATTTTGATTTATGACTATGATTTTGTCTAGTACCTAAGCACTTAACCCCTTAGGAAAAAAATTATGTTTTATACTAGATTCAAGATTAATCATCAGAGTGAAACCATATTTTATGCTTTATGCTTTGATCTTATGTACTGTTCCAGGTGCCTGTTCAAAAAATCATGATAAGTGTCCAAAAGTGGGATCAAGGGACATTCCAGTGGTAGGCAAGTGGCACGGAGACTGTTGTGAAGCTGTGGTGATTATGCATTGCAATTGCATTCTTAGGCTAACCATTCAGCAGCTCCCTTCTCTTACATGGGTTGTGGGTATCATTAACTACAAAGAGACTTCAGCAAAAGTTTGATATAATCTCACAAATATAACTCATTTTTAATTGTTGGGAGCACACTGTAACAAATTTCAGGGAAGGCAATTGCTCTTTGAGACTTTATCTTGTAGCAGCAGCACACAGTAGTGTTTCTATCTTGAATAATCTGTTAATCGAATGCCATTTTTAGTTAGCGTTTATTCAGTTTTCTTACGTAGAGTAAGATCGGAAGCTGTGCCTTTAAATGGCTCTGCTCCACAATATAATGTTTGAGATTCTTTCAGGGAAGCTCCATTTTTTCCACCGGATGTCAGTTTCTATTTGTCCATTTAACCGGATGGAGGTGGGCATGAGGGACTTTTCAGTTCAGGTCAGCCATAGTTCAAAACACTGCTGGGAAGCACATAATGGGCTGGAAAACAGTATTTCTAAAAGCCAAAGGATTATACAGTATAACTAGAAACAGAGAATAAGTTCAGCTGGAGAATATGAAGCACAGGGCGCCACCTTGGCTGTAGCAACTTTGTAGAAAACGACTCATACACCAGAAGGATAAACTGTTTATTCTATTTGGAAGTGTTTCACCAGTATGCCACGATCAGACCACTTGTTTCAGACAAATAAACAGGTCTTCCTGTTGAACTGGCCATTTATATTATTCAATCAAATTATTTCGACTGTTTTTTGTGTATAATTCAAGGTTTTTAGTTGGTTGTAGTAATAATAAGGTCGTTCTGTGTCAGTGTTTTATGTATTGTGTTATTTATTGTTCTTAGTTACTATATATTTCATTTTAATTTCTTATAAACTTTCTCATTCATTTCAACTTTGTAGTATCAATGAATGGTATCAGTGTGTTGGGGGTCACCTTTCCTATATCTCAGTTATACCATAATCACTAACATCCAGGTAACACAAATCTAGAGTGTGAATCTCATCACCATGTTAAATAAATGTTTTCTACAAGCCAACATAGAATCAAGGAGACACAGTTTTTAGTTGCAATAGGACTCAGAATGCTGAAGTAAGTTTTATAGGATTCTAATTATAAAGCACAGGATGAACAGGAGGTTTAACTGTCTCTTTTGAACTAGCAACATTTAAGAGGTCAGCTGATTTTAGCAAAACCATATTACATATTAGCTGATATACTGTATATATCAGTGTCCTTCTAGAGTGGCAACTATTTAAATCTGGTGTTTGACCTGTTATTATTTCATGCCTTATTACAAATAAATGTCTTTAACATGAATAATTTATTGAGCGGATTCTGGGGACAAATGTTAACAAAATTCACAGTAAAAAATATGTAATACATGTTCACAAGAATATGCTAGAAATCAAACTTGAGGCAAATCATTTTTTTCTGTATTCTGCCGAAAATGAAAACTGATGACTACTTTGTGTTTGCATTCTTAGCCTCTTCTACTTTTGTCCTCTACTACTACTAATAATCTTTGCCTTTATATAGCGCTTTTCTCACTACTCAAAGCGCTCAGCAATTGCAGGTTAAGGGCCTTGCTCAAGGGCCCAAGAGAGCAGAGTCCCTTCTGGCATTTAATGGATTCAAACTGACAACTTTCCGATTGCCAGTGCAGATCCCTAGCCTCAGAGCCACCACTCCACTTACCTGTCCGGTGAGACAAAGAGTCACATTACCCCCATTACTCTTTCTGTCCACCCAAGTTCACAGAATTTCTGTGAAGGAACTTTAATAGGACATGTGTAACTATCATTACAATGGGCCTGTTCCCATTTTACTATTTCAACACTTCACTTTGACAGCTGTAGGTTCATTCACGCTTGCTTTTCTTGTGTATCATTTGTTGTTCCATACCTTTCCATAAAAATGAGTTTAACTGATGATTGGAGGTCCAAGTTCAGAATTTGTTTTTGTGAACTATCAAAATGTATAGTAGATAAAAAAGAAAAAATAATACTGCATATACAGTATCTTGTCAACCACAGAATCACAAAGCAAGCAGTGTAAATTTATTCCCAGACTAAATGCCATTAACAGAAGTTGCAGGTGACACTGAGTTTTTGCTCAATGTGGACCATTTACCTTGGTTTCAGGTGGAAAAGACTAAAAGATAAAGAGAATGTTGTTCTTGAAAATTTGACATAGAGCTATAGGTAAGAGAACTTAAAAATTATATATTAAACAGTATATATATATATATATATATATTGTGGTCCCTGGCTGGGGCTGGAGCCCGGCCGGGACGCCCAGGAGAACGAGAGGAGGGCTTGTGCCTCCTCCAGACCGCGAGGGGGCGTCCGTCCTGGTTTTGTTGGGGGCCTCGGGTAAAGGGCTTGGAAGCCCAACCCTGTAGGGGCCGTGGCCACCAGGCGGCGCCCTGGTGCCTGAGGAACCCTGGAGCCCAGCACTTCCGCCACACCAGGAAGTGCTGGGGGGAAGACTTAATGCGGCGCCCAGAGAGCTGCCGGGAGGACAGCCGGCACATCCGCCACGCTGGGGCGTGGCCAAGGAGGGAATGCCGGGGACACCTGGTGCTCATCCGGGAGCATTATATAAGGGGCCGCCTCCCTTCAGTCTAGAGCGGAAGTCGGGTGGAAGAGGACGGAGCGAGAGGAAGGACTGGAAGCGGCCAGGAGAAAGGCAGTAGGACTGTGTGGCCTGGACTTGGGGGAATCGGTGCAGGAGGCACTGGGTTTTGTGAGTGCACGTGAGCACAAATTGTACAAAATTAGTGTAAATAAAAAGTGTGTTGGGTGAAATATGATGTCCGTCTGTCTGTGCCCGGGCCGGCTTTCACAATATATATATATATATATATATATATATATATATATATATATATATATATATATATATATATATATATATAGTGAGACTTGCCCGGACACCACCAATCAGAAACCACATCTTTATAAAAGTCACACGTTTATTCATCCACAAATAAACACAGGTTTCAGTCCCCAACACCACACAAAGCGCACAGCAATAATCTCCCACAATTAACTCTTCTATAACTCAGTCCTTAGCCGCCAATCTCCTCCTGGGAGCTTCGTCCTGCTCCCACTCCCGACTCTAGCTCCCAGACTGTAAGGAGGCAGCGCCTTTTATTCCCACCCGGATGTGCTCCAGGTGGCTGGTGATGATCTTCTGGCAGCACTTCCTGGTGTGGCGGCCCATTCCGGGCGTCCCTGGCAGGTTCATTCACCATCTTGCCTGATGTTGTGGAAGTGACCGTTCTCCAGGTCCTATGAGGCTTGAGGTGCCCCCTGGCGGTGGCCACGGGTCCAAACAGACCAGAACCCTTTTTCTCCTTTGCAGTGGTCCTCTCCTAGTCCAGGGTGTTTGCTCTCTCATGACCCAGAAGCTATTATTGTCCTTTTCCGGTCCCTCCAGGCATCCCGGCCAAGTAATGACCCCGGCAATCTGCCACAAATATATACAGTATATATATATATATATATATATATATATACATACTGAGTATCAGAGGTGGGTAGTAATGAGTTACATTTACTTGAGTAATTTTTAAAAAAATATGTACTTCTGAGAGTAGTTTTACTGCACTATACTTTTTACTTTTACTTGAGTACATTTGTGAAGAAGAAACACTACTCTTACTCCGCTACATTAGGCAACACTCAAAACGTTACTTTTTTTCCATTAAAGTCTGACAGACAATTTTCAATCTGTTCTGTAGCGTATGGTGTCAAGTTGCGCACACGCCTTCCATTGCGTCTACAGCTCTGACGTGACGTTTTGGATGTTCCCCAAATCAAGGCGCTGCAGCTTTGAGGACAGATGTTGGATTTTTCATTTGAAAGCATTAACTGAGCTAATCATATTGACCATGGTTTTCTCATTTCCGTGCAGCTGTAAATTAAGCTCATTCAACAGGTTGGTCAGATCAAGAAAAAAATGCCAAGTCGAGCGGCCATTGATCGTTATTAAGTTGCTTGCATTCTGCATGTTTAATGACAAGGAGAAACTCCTTTTTCCCCAGCCAGGGGTCTTGAAATCTCAGCAGGAATTTCTCCTTAGCCATCTGCCTCAACAAGGGCATCTTTTATCATCTCTCCATCTTGGAAGGACTTCTTATGCTTAATGATCGAGTGACTAACCCAGAACAATGCTTCGGTGTGTCTGCCTTTGCTATTGAATTCAGCAGACTGAAAAATGACGGCTGTCTGATTTAACTGTGATTTTAGTTCCCTCTCCTTTCTCTTTCTCAGATCGCTTTTCGGAAGGAAGTCAGTGTCATAGTTTTTATGAACAGTTCGAAAGTGCCTTTCCACATTTTCCTTCTTTTGAATAGCAATGATAAATTGACAGATCAGACAAACGCACTTCGATTTTAACATTGTGAGAGAAAAAAATCCTCTTCCAATTCCACATCCAGCCCATAAACAACATTTTTTTTAAATGCCTTCTTTAGTCAATATAAATTGGAAGGCTAACTAGATCACTGCCGGAGTTTTGCAGTAGCTCGCGGGTTTGATCGTGCGTGCGGGAAGAAGAAAAGAGATCTCAGACTGGCCACCCTGTATGTCAATCAAGTGGCAAATGCCATAGAGAGGATATATGATAGACTAAATTTAAAAAAAAAAATTGAATGCAACGCGATTTACCTGCACTCCCTTTCCGATCTACCGGTGGATCGGGATCGACGCATTGGGCATCCCTGGTGTATGGTATATTATACATTGCACATCCATTCATTTTAAAGCCCAATTAATCCATATCAGAATAATGGAGATAGGTGCCTACTCAATCATATTGAGAAACTAGCCAAAGACAGGATTCTAGTACTTCACTAAAGTTGCCTGACCAGAACACAAATAGGAAGGGTATAAACATAACAGAAATACGCCTGTATAAAAAACTTGAGATATGGCCAATTGACAACTGTAGAGATGGAGAAATTAAGCCTTGAAGAAGTCTGTATTTCTCTATGACAGGCTAAGTCAAAATTTTGCTGACTTGGTCGTACATTAGCTGAAAGATGTGCGTGTCCTGATGGAAGAAGTGTCTTTGCTATTCGTGGCACTTGTTCCAACCAGCCTATTCTATTAGTGATGGAGGAAACACGAAATGTTTGTTTAATATACAAAATTTAGTTTTACGAAATTGCCCCTTTAATTATTTTGTATACAATTTTGCGATTGTGAAACACATGACTCACTAAAAATTAGGTTGTTGGGTTTTTAAAGTTCTTTGGGGAGGAAAACAAGTAATACTGCACGTAACTTCCTCCGACACTGCCTCGATGTTCCATAGCTCCTTGCATACGGCTCCAAGTGCTCTCATCCGGCTCGTGCACTGCCTGTCTACTCATTCATGCTTCTGACTCCAAGGCATCACTCAGTTGGAATCCAAGTTACCACCATCATTTTCCCCAACTCTGTAAGCCGATTCATATCAGGATCTTTCTGAAGTCTCCCTGATGGTCACATACCGAGGCTAATGGATTTTAGCAGTGGAGAAGTGCATTCGAAGTGCTGCAGGGACGTCCTCTCTGGCTGCACTCCCCTTTACACCCCCTGCACAGAAAACCATGACTTTGTATATATGAAAATATATGTGCTAATGTCACATGTTTCTCTTTGTCAGTTTTTTAGAAAAGTGAAACTTTGGCTGCAAATTTAAATATCACATTTAATAACAACAGCCATCCCCAAATGAGGCTTGGGATACATGCTGAGGGAGGAGCGCCATCTGCTGGTCTAATGATGCTTAAAGTATACCTGAGACCGATTTTCGTATTTTACAGCTTTCAGACATTCCTAACAATCTAAATAAAAAACTTGAAAACAGGTGGAAGCATCTTTCTTAAGTTCTTAATGACACAGTATGTCTTGAGACAACAGTTTGCCAGATTGACAATGTTGTTTTTAATTAGTAGGCCTATTGTTTTTTTTATGACAAAATCTATAGAAAAAAAATCTGGATGAATTTGTGTAATGCAACACATCAGTTTGCTGAGTAGAAAACAGTTGCTTTCATACTCTACACAGATTACATAGTCAATCATCGTTTGTGTATAAATAATGAAGATAAAAATAATAATTGGTCTTGTCTCCTGACCCACAAATTTGTTGGTGTTTTAGATTAACAATTATTTGAATTAACCTTGTCCCATTTTTTAAATTCAATATTGTCTTTGTCTCCCCCATTCAATATTGGTTTACGGTTATATTTTTGTTAACTTTTCTCTGAAGTAAAAACAAAACATTCCGTTAAATAGTATGCTTTGATCAGGAATAGGGCAGAGGCTGGATTTCACTGCTACAGTTAGCACTATATCATTGGGCCCACACCTTCACCTTGGTACTGGGTAGGCCCACATCAGTCCTTCTCCCTGGTTTGCCATTAAAGCTAGCACAGTGTCCGCAAGATCTTTATCTGCTCTCCCTTTAACAGTTTTAAAATTAAGGGCTTCCTTTCCACACTTTTGCCCCTTTGTCTCTTATGCTCTCGGGCTGGGAAGTTTCTGGGCTTTCTCTTCCTGGCAGTTGGCAGCCCTGGCAGATCATTCACAATCTGACCCTATGTATTGGCGGCAACAAATGCAAATTTTACCAGTCTATCTATATTTCCAAATTTCCCCCTGAGAACAAGTAAAGTATCTATCTATCTATCTATCTATCTATCTATCTATCTATCTATCTATCTATCTATCTATCTATCTATCTATCTATCTATCTATCTATCTATCTATCTAAGCTTCCTATGAAATACAAAACCTTCAATCCTGTCCCTTTTTATATATTATCCCTAAAAGAGCTACACCATGGACCGGAACAAGACTTTCTTTGCCATCTATATTCATTGCAAGTATTTCCGCACATGTACTGGGAGTGCCTACTGGTCACAGCTTTCTGTGACAACATTTTTCTTCTATTTGAACTATTAAGATTCTCTTCCTTTGTCAACTTTGCATCCTTTTGGACCTCTTTGCTCTGTATCTTAACTCTGTCCAGCATTTTATTTGTTTCCAATCGCTGCAAATACAGCATTAGCCCCAGAAATCTGTTGATTTTCTCTGTCTGCTTTTCTCCTTTGCTTACATGTGGTCTCCATTTCCTAATTTTACTCTTCTTGAACTTTCTGCATCAAGTATCTATGTGTCTTATCTGGCTGTAATATAGGGAAGTGGCAGTCTATTTAAAAGAAAAGTAGCTGGTAGTCATTGTTGCATTCTCGACTCATAGTTCATACTTTCTTAATTATCTGACCAGGCCTTCTGTTGTCTCTCTTTCCTTTACTGCTTTCTTAAATTTATTTATTTTTATTATAACTAGGCTAGTATATCAGTTGGGGCTGGGGGTTTGGGAATGTGTTATTTGCTTCTCCATTTATTTATTTAAATTTGGTTCATTGTACGGAATTGTTTCCTCGATATAACAGAATAATTTTATCGACATCTTGATAAAACAAAAGATCTTGTTTTCTTGAAATTATGAAATAATTGTATCTATTGTTTAATGTTTAGCTTATTGAAGCCAAGTCTTGTTTGAAATGTAGCGTGTCACATTTTTGTTCAATCAAGGCCTGACGCAGGCTTAAATATGCTTATGCCTTAGTTTAGAAAATAATAACATTAGTCATTTAAGAAGATAGTTAGCAAGGTTTCAGCTGTATAGGCATCGCAATCTAAGTGAGCCAGATGCCAGGAGCAAAGGTTAAGTTTAGTTTTCTCGAGGTCACGATAAAATTATTCCGTTATCTTAAGAAAACAAATTTTCATTTTCTCGAGATCTTGATAAAATTAGTCTGTTATCTCGAGGAGACAATTTAAAAAAATAACAATATTGCACATCCTCTCTCAGCTTCTGTATCATTGTCATGTTGGAAGGTCCAAGTGCGCCCCATATGCAGCCTCCAGACTGCTGAATGCAAGTTGTCCTCCAGTATTTTCCGGTAACAAGCTGTATTCATCTATCTATCAATTTTCACTAAGTTACCCTTGCTGATGTAGCTCACGCGCCCCCAGAGCATCAGATATCCTCCTCCATTCTTCACAGTAGGAATGGTGTACTTTCTGTCATGGGCCTTGTTGAATCCTCTCCAAATATAATGTTCATGGCTGTAACCATAAAGTTCAATTTTTGTCTCCCAAGGACTTTGTTCCAGAAGTTTTGAGGCTTGTCTAGATCCTGTTTGGCATATTGTAAGTGGGCTGTTTTGTGGCGTTGGCATAGTAAAGGCTTTTTTTTCTTGAAACTCAACTGTGTAGCCCATTTTTGTTCAAGTACCTCCTTATTGTGCATCTTGAAAAAGCAACGCCACTTGTTTGTAGGGAAGCCTGTATTTCAGCTGAAGTGGCTTGTGTGTTGGCCGTTGGCAAATGATCTTGGCAGTTGTGTCTGAAATCTCGGTTGGTCTACCTGATAACAACAGAACCCCAGCTTTTCCACTTTTTTTATCACACTTTGAATACTACTGACAGGTATTTTCAGATCTCCAGCTATCTTTTTATATCCTTATATTGATTTATACAAATCAACAACTTTTTCTCGCAGGTCCTTTGACAGTTCTTTTGCTTTCCCTATGGCTTAGTATCCAGCAAAGTCAGTGCAGCTCTGCATGAATTTAAACGACTATTTTACACATAGACACTGACTATCAATCAAAGAGGTTATAGGTGTGGACACTCTCCTTTAATTACCCTTAATTTGAACCTGTGTGTGTCAACTTACAATGGCTCTCATATTTAACTTATTCTGTATTTCTCATTTTCTGTTTCTTAATAATAAATCACTTCTGTGTCTATAGCCAGCATAGCCTGTCAAATTCCACATGCCATTGCATTATCTGAGCAGGGGAAAGCTTTGGCCAAGTAATTTTTACTACAGCCAGTTTATGTCATGCCTTTATGCTATTTTTTTATACTTGATTTTAACTTCATAATTACATGGCATCCATTAAGAAATTACATTCTGCCAAGATAGCTGTAATTATGACACTTAATGGACATTTCAGCTTACAAAAAATGACAGCAGTCAGATATACACACATACTTATTGAAGTCTAAAAAGTAAATAAATAAATAAATCCATAAATCCAACAGCATAATGTTGTTGACTTAATAGAGGATACATTTCAAACTCTAATGCCAGCAGTTAAAATACTGAGATTCACTCTTTGTAATGAGAAATGTTATATCTGATACCTTTATATTTTTTCACTTTTTCTTAATTGCTTTATTGTAATTTACTCACCACAGATCTAATTTTCTATTTTTATAAGACAACTGTGTCATTGGATTTGTCAACTGTGCCCTGGATAATATGTAACTCCTACTTTGTTCCTGCCTCTCCAGGTCTGTATAATGATTGAAACTCTCTCTTTTGCTGGGGCTTTAGTGTCACCAGCCCCAGCTTGCTGCAGTGTTCAAGTGTGAGGCCAGTTAGTCATCTTGCTTCCTGCCGATTTACACATGGTTCACTGAGTGCTTCTTATATTTTACTTTATCTCCCACAGATGCTTGTGACATTCAATCCAAGTTATTTCATTAAATGCATACTTCAGTTTTCCATTCTCAATACCAAGGTTTAAGATTCCTTTGGCTTGGCACATTGTTAGCGTTTATCTGCTTTTGACTTTCCTTTGGTTGGTTTTGGTTGTGGCTCAAGTTCACCTTTCTTTGGCCTGCCTTTAACCTGCTATAAAAAAGAAAAAATAGATTACCATAAGTTTTTAAACTCTTTTTTTTTTCCAAATCCATATCAGATCTCAGTTTTTCTAAGGATTCGACTGTGCCTTCAATGAGACCGATCTATGGTACAATGGATGGCTTCAGTGCCATTGTTAAGATTATACAGTTAAGACTATATCATTTTGTCACTTTTGCAGTTTATTTTGCTGTCCATTTCCTAGGTTCACTTTTGTCTGTTATTTCTATTTTAAAACTACAAGCCCCAAGTGCAGCCATTACAAAATTAAATTATACCTGCATTGTTGTAACTTTACATACTCTTTGTGTAACACATTCCTTCTTAAGTTTAATAATGCTGCAAAACTTTGAACAAGGTTTCTGCCAATCAAACTGCACACATCAAAATGAGCATGGAGAAGGCAACATCCATTTGTCTAACCATTTTTTTAGCCTGCGTATTGTAAAATCAGGGTCCTAGAAACCTGGAGCCTACCCTGGTATCACTGAGCACAGGGTAGGAACAAACACACCATAGGGCATAGTTGCAAGCGCATCCCATTCAGTGACACAAGGTCAATTTAGATTTGCTGATTGACTTAGCGTGCATTTTATGGTGTGCAAACATCAGAGAGAATGCACAAACACCTCACTATGATGACTAGGCTATGATTTGAAACCTACTCCCTGGATATGAGAGAGAGCAGCTACATTCTTTTCAGGAAATGTAATTTCAGCCATTCACTACAACTGCTCCTGGTTAACCCAGGTTATGGTTAGATTTAGGACAGACCATGCAGCAAGCACTGTAATACCTTCTCCTTCTGAACAAGGGGCTGACACTGTTGCTGATCCTGCTGGGCTTTTCCCAAATTCATCTGCAGCAAATCTGAGGCACATAGACAGGTAAAGAACAAATTACTGAGTACATTCAGTAACATTCATTCACTACTACTGCATATTGTCTGTGCCAGAGTGGACCCCCAGCTCTAATCTTAAAGACATGCAAGGCCCTCGTTTACAGACAGACAGACAATGGATGTGAGTACAGTTAGGAGTCTAAGGCTAATCTCTAAACACGTTTAACTACTTTTCATGAGACTCAATTGTACTTGATCATAGATAATTCTCTCTGTATTGCATTGCATAATTTATCAACTTGTTGAAAGACTCAAAACTCATGGTAAAAACAAATCTTCATTATAGTTTAAAATGAAATTTAACAGAAAACATCATTTCACTCTTTGTCAGACTTTAAATATATAATGTTAATTTTCTCAAACTGCTCGTGAAAAAGTAATAGGACATGATGGAGCAGAAAATATTTTGCTACCTCATAAAATGTGGAATCAAGGTGGGTCCCTGGCTTGGGTTCCATCTGTGTGGCATTTGCGTCTTTTTACTGTGTTTGTGTGGCCTTCCTTTATAGGTTGTGCTTTTATTCTACATCTCAAAGCTTGTGACTGTGAGTGTACACTGCATTGGACTGATATCCTGTCACAGATGATTCCTGCTTTGCAACAGACATTACCTATATAAGTGCCCACCTACCATAGTTCTATGATGATTCTGTAAAATTAATAGATCAGAAAAGTAATACATGCAGCTATTTTAGTAAGCTGCTACCATACTTCTACCTTAAAATACACTTTCTAAGCTACCAGTTAAAATGCTATTTTTTTTCTTTAATTGATATTGCTGTGAGAGGTGATATGAATGATGTCCTTTTGTCAATTACACCAAAACACAAGCCATTATTTACCACTCCATGACCAAGTTTGTGATCTGATTGAGTGGTTCAGTTAATCTTTCCCCGTGTCTGTCTGGGTTTCCTCTGGGTGCTCCAGTTTCCTCCCACAGTCCAAAGACATGCAGGTTAGGTGCATTGGCAATCCTAAATTGCACCTAGTGTGTGCTTAGTGTGTGTGTGTGTGTGTGCCCTGCAATGAGCTGGCACCCTGCCTGGGGTTTGTTTCCTGCCTTGCGCCCTGTGTTGGCTGGGATTGGCTCCAGCAGACCCCCGTGACCCGGTAGTTAGGATATAGCGGGTTGGACATTGACTGACTGACTGACTAACTGACAGTTAATCTTACTTTCATTAGTGGTGCTTGTCCTAATAGCTAGGATTATAATATTATATCAAATATATGGATAAACCTGTTAAAAAAGAAACAATTATTCAAATCAAAGGTTTTCCAGTCCACATGACTGCAGACTACCAGTACTTCAACGTTCCCAATAGATCAGCTAAACTCTTACCACTACTCTCTTGGCAGTGCAAGCTGAAGGCTGATTTAAGCTTTACTCATTGGGTGTCAAGAGCAATTTATAATGAGACAAGATGTTGGGTCACAGCAGGATATTTGAATGCTTTCACAGCTTCCTCACAGAAATATGCACACTTCTTTGCTGCAAGTCTAGAGAAATTCAACTTGGGTTACAGGGCTGGCCTTTTTGACTGAAATCTTTGCCTCCTGAACACAATGACTCTTAAACTCATAGTACAACCATGCAAGGTAAGAAATTAATCTCAGCGCTGTTCATACAGTACCTGATAAAGAACATGTCTAAAGCTGTGATCATGGAAAATCAGTTTATTGGCAAAGCCCCACTGTTCTTCTTTGTGTTTGTATGGATGCAACCAACAATTTTTGCTTGAGATTTCCACACAAGATTTTAAATTTCCATTGGGTACTTCTTTGAAAAAGTTAATGTTTAAAAATTTGAAATACAATTAACCATAGACTCTACGCAACCAACAATTGAAAATTGCATATCAATCGGTGTACTTTGTTCAGGACTTAAGTAGGTATCTCTGCTTTTTATGAAAACAATTTTGGCCCCCACAAGCCTATTTAGGCTCTGTTTTTAACCAGATGATATTGTAAAGTGGTATTCAAATATTTGATGTACTCTACTAATAGTGTACATATAGTTATAGTCTATCATCACTGTTATAATACAATATGACCCACTTTTACTAAATTGTGAGAACTAACACTTTGAATAAGTAACTAGAAAATTAAAATATGTTCCAACTTTTAAAACAGTTAAAGTCTCTGAGCACACCTGAATGCGAAGCCATGCATGTATTTTGTTACTTGTTATTAAATCTTTAGCTTATGTTTTCGTTGTTTTTACTGTTTCAACTTCCAAGGTTGTAGAGTTAAGGCGTGAGTGAAGTAGAATACATCAGCTGAAGGTCATGGCAAAAAGCCAGCAGATACAAGGAAAGATTCAAGGGTGAGCAGATGTGGGCAACCCCTCTCTTTATAATAAGAAGCCACAGTCGTGACAGTGTGGTGCATAAAGGCTACCTGCTGATCTGCATTTTTTGCTTTTGTTTATTCTATTATTGCTTTTATTTATTGCTTATTAATAATCCTTATTATTACGAAGTTCTTTTCTTCCAGATTCATACATATGCAGTGCCCTGCCTGGGACAAAGACACATTTTTCCTCGATTTACCCCTCTGTGCCACAGATATTTACAAATCAAACAATTAGAAGATGATTAAAGTGCATATTGCAGACTTTAATTTAGGGGTGTCTGCATGTATTTTGGTCACAGCATGTAGAAGTTACAACACTTTTTCTACACAAGTCTGTAGTTGCCATTGTTCAATATGAGGACAAGAGCTGTGCCAATAAATATCAAATAAGCCATTTTGAGGCTGAAAAACAAGGATAAAACTATTAGAGACATTGTTAAAATTTTAGGATTATCTAATGTTTTAGGATTGTCCGTCTGGAATATCATTAAGAAGAAAGACCACACTGGTGAGCTCAGTGATCACAAAGGGACTGGTAGACCAAGGAAGACCTCCACTGCTGATGACAGAAGAATCCTCACTGTGGTAAAGAGATTTTTTTTATATAATATATTGTGATGGACAGCCGGCAGCTCATCCCAGCCGACACATCCAGGCCGCTAGACGGCATCTTCCCTGCATCATAGAGGTACCCCGGATTCCTGCAGGGCACAATGAGAGATGGAGTTCGGCTTCACAGCCCTGCTGAGTGCTGTGGGTGCAATCATGGGACGCTGCAGGGAGACACAGGGATTTTTATTTTCATTGTAGCCCGGAAGTACTCCCAAGTCATGGGGAAGGAAGAACAGAAATACTTCCGGGCTGAAGAAAAAATATAAGTCTTAATCTGACCCGGAAGTGCTATTGAATCACATGGACAGAAGGACAGGAGCACTTCCAGGTCAAGGACTATTTAAAGGACTGTGGGAAACCCAGCAAGCTGAGCTGGAGTTGGGAGGTAGAGGCTGGGAGTGGAGGATTGATTTATGGTATTTCTATTGATTATTGGATTTATTGTGTATCGTGGTGGTGGTGCTTTTGTGCACTTGATTGAAGAAAATAATAAAAAAATATTTCTAGGTGCTTTTACCTGGTGTCTGGACATTTTGTCTGTGGGGTTTCAGGAGCGACAGCACCCTCTAGTGTCACAATATATATATACTTAGTAAAGGCTGCAATTTCTAATGAACATATTCCCAGGTAGTGTGCGCCCCCCTGCTGGGTACATGGGGATGTTATGGCTTGGGCATGTATGGCTGCCACAGGTACTGGAACACTTATCTTCATTGATGATGTACAGTAACTTCTGGTGGAAGTGGCACAATTAATTACGAGGTGTACAGAAACCTCTTATCTGCTCAAGTCCCAGTAAATGTCTCCAAACTCATTGCATATGATGATCCCAAACATACGCTAAGGCAACACAGGAACCAATTACCTGATTTAAAATCCAATTGAGCATGCCTTCCACATGCTGAAGAGAATTCTTAAAGGTACAAGTACCCAAATAAAAGTAGGAGCTGCAAATGGCTGCATTAGAGGTCAGGCAGAGCATCACCAGAGAAGATACTCAACAAATGTTAATGCCTGTGAATCACAGACTTCAAGCAGTCATTGCATGTAAGGGATGTGCAACAAAGTCATAAATATGACTACTTAAATATACCTACCTTTGCTATGTCCCAAACATTATGATACCCTGAAATGGGGGGTCCATGCAAATGAAGCGTTTTAATTTCTATACGGTGTGACTGAAAAGTATGCAAACACCCTTATGTTAAGGCCAGCAATGCACACTTTAATCACATCTGAATTGTTTGATTTGTAATTTTAAACTGTGGAGCAGAGGAGTAAATCAAGGAAAATGTGTCTTTGTCCTAAAAATTATGGAGGGAACTGCATGTTTTGTTTTGTCATACAGTATTTCATAGATAGATAGATAGATAGATAGATAGATAGATAGATAGATAGATAGATAGATAGATAGATAGATAGATAGATAGATAGATAGATAGATAGATAGATAGATAGATAGATAGATAGATAGATAGATAGATAGATACTTCATATTGTCTGTATTGATTTATCCTTACAGTCAATAAAACTAACCCCGAAGGGGTTTCATGAAACTCTGTGCATTTTTCCTCCTACATTTGTTACAGTTCTCTTTTGTTGGAATTCACCAAATAGTATTTCATAATTCACTCAGTCAAGGTCACGAATCAAAGCAAGTTACTACAGGTGTTAAGTTGTAATACTACTCACTGCATGATCATTGTTTTAGAAATAATCATGTTAAGTAAAATTTGGACAATTTGAGATCAAGGCATGATTGAAAGGTACACCAGCACTGAGGGACAGAAAAGTCCCTCAGGACAGTAAAGGACCTGTAAACTATATATAGAAACACATGTTATTGTTTGCTGTGGCCAATACTAAGAGGAAAATGTAAGAAATGTAATAACATTTAAGATGTAAAGTAATCCCTTGTGATTCCCGGGAGTTAGGTGAGCAGGACCTCTGTGAAAGTAAAAATCCACAAATACATTTAGGGCCCAGTTTCACAGGTACGGATGATGGTGGTTTTAGTTATGAAATGAAATCCCCTGTGTGCAGCCTCCTGAAAGCTATGTCAAGTTTTGTTCTACCGTGATGCTGACATAAGATTTTTAGAAGCTGGAAACACTCCCAGGAGGAGACATTTTCCAGCCCAGACAAAATCACTTCAACAAGCATGCATAGGACAAAAACATAAATTCATAGAAAACTGTAATCTGATAGGTATTACTATAATCAAATTGTATGGTGAGGTGTTGAAACGAAAAAGACACCACCGTTTGCAATCCTGCTGGATTGTTATGGCTTAAGTTTAAAATTAACACCCTTATCTTTCACCTAGCAACCCTTCTTGCAACCATTGAAGCTACTCAATGATGCAGTACTACTGGGGTTGCTGGGATTTGCAATCCATTTAAAGAATGTAGCCAGCAGTTTTCTGCAATAGGTTGTAAAACTCACAAAATAATTTCCATTTAATTATTGATGACGAACCCGCAAATAGGTGGAATCACGAATTGTAGATGTACAAATCACAGGGATTGGCCCTTGAGTTATAATACAGAGGAGAAAGAGGAATATTGCCTTGGATGTGGATGTAAAAATCCCCACAAATCTGACATTTTATGACTGTTCAAGAAAACTCTGTATTATTAAAAAGTATTTAGAAAATGGTGAGAAGAAACAGTTCATTGCATGGTTTAAAAACAGGTTTCTAACCTGTTTAATTTCACACATTGTGAAATTAATAACAGTATTACATTTAGATTAGGTATTATCACAAATACTAGGCAGGATCAACTTAGTTTTCCAAAGTACTATTATGCAACAGCAAGAATTTGTGGAGCTCCCTCTCCTTTAATTGTATTAATTAAACAACAATGAAACATCTGCCTCAGCTTCCTTAAGTGTTAGCTGGTCTTCAAATGTATATGAAAACATTATCCTTTTTTTTTCATAAAACTGAGATAAGATAACCTAACATTTTATATGTCCATAACATTTCAACTGATACATTTTAGTAGAGTTGCCTGAGACAGCTGCTTATGTATTTCTAGGGGTCAACTACACTGGTTGCCTGTGTCATTCAGGATTGACTTTAAAATTCTGCTTATGGTTTATAAAGCCTTAAATAATCTTGCTCTATCTTATATATCGGAATGCCTGACACGTTATATTCCAAATCGTAACCTTAGATCTTCAAATGAGTGTCTCCTTAGAATTCCAAAAGCTAAACTTTAAAGAAGTGGTGAGGCGGCCTTCTGCTGTTATGCACCTAAAATCTGGAATAGCCTGCCAATAGGAATTCGCCAGGCTAATACAGTAGAGCACTTTAAAACACTGCTGAAAACACATTACTTTAACATGGCCTTTTTATAACTTCACTTTAACTTAATACTGATACTCTGTATGTTCAATTCATCATAATAACTATTCATAGTGGCTCCAAAATCCGTACTGACCCCTACTCTCTCTTCTGTTTCTTTTTCCGGTTTCTTTGTGGTGGTGGCCTGCGCCACCTCCACCTACTCAAAGCATCATGATGCACCAACATTGATGGACTGAAAGGCAGAAGTCTACGTGACCATCATCATCAAGTCCTTCCATGAAAACCCTAAATACAAAGAGGACTGTTTGATTTATGTTAGGTAGACTGTCCAGAGGGGACTCGGCGGTCTTTTGGTCTGGAACCCCTACAGATTTTTTTTTTCTCCAACCTTTGGAGTTTTTTTTGTTTTGTTTTTTCTGTCCACCCTGGCCATCGGACCTTACTTATTCTATGTTAATTAATGTTGACTTATGTTTATCTTTTATTGTGTCTTCTATTTTTCTATTCTTCATTTTGTAAAGCACTTTGAGCTACATTTTTTGTATGAAAATGTGCTATATAAATAAATGTTGATTGATTGATTGAATTTTGCTGATCATGTAAGGATTCTCTATAAATACTGCCTGTTCTATAATTCAAGAAAGAGCAGGTGGTCGTCATTATACAGCAGCACTCCATTTTTCAGTCCAAATGTCTTGACGTAAATTGGTGGAACATTTCTACTATGTATATATTATACATAGAAAATACATTCAAGCAAGACTCATACTCAAACTTGTTTAGTCAAATAATTTTCAAATAAAGTAAAACTGAAATTGGATTAAAGCTGAAAAACTTCCCTCCTCTTCCAGTCTTGCCTCTGTTAGTAAAGCAAAGAACCAGCAATGCATTGTGCTCCAGTCCTCAAACCTGAGACACAAGAGTGACACCAGGAGCAGGGCAAAACTTGTCCCCAAAAGTATTCTGTTCATTAAACACAAAGTAGCTTTATGGATGGTCCCACCCTATTTAAGTTTGTTGTCCAATTTCTCATTGACACAAGACTAACAACCAATATCACTACATATGTATGTTTTCCACCTATTTATCTGAATTGTGCATTATACACCAGCCATCCAGAGAGTTAGATCTGCCGGTCAGTTGTCTCTTGTGGTCCCTCTCACTAAGCGTAAAACTAAGAGGGGACAGGGCTTTTGCAGCTGCTGCACCTCGCCTGTGGCGTTCTTTACCTAATTACATTAAGGAGTCACCTTCAATTGACCATTTCTATTCTCTTGCTCTCCGTGACCTTCATTCAGTAATGCTGATGTTTCCCTCCTCTTAGTTATTTGTTTGTTTTTAATTTGCTGCTGGTTGTATTCTGTTTTATTCTGTTTTATTCTATTTATTTTTTGTGTATTGTATGTTTAAATGTAAAGCACTTTAGCTACAGCATTACTCATGTTGTTTTAAATGTGCTCTATAAATAAATTGCCATTGACAATAATTAAAGTCAATTTTAATGTGAGGATTATATTAGAATATTAATCTCTTCATTTGTTTTTTTGAAACTAGCCATAATACCACAGTACTTGTATTTGTTTATTGTTGACTAGCTGAAGCCCGCCGTAGCATATGGCGGTGTAAGAATAGGACCGGAAAACGGTGAGAAAGGAATTCAGTATAACAAAGGCTTAGGAAACCACCGTCACAGTATAATGAAAATAGCAAGAAGCGAAACCAGTGCCAATGGTCAAGAGAGTACCTTCCTGTAGCAGGCTACGGAAAACACAGACATATATAGATAGACGCCGCATTCACTGTGTTGCCCAGTCAACATGATAAGTCAGTGGTAAAAGTGCCATTTAAACTAATACAGGTAGACGTGGAAACCGGGCTTGCTGATGAAAAAACAATAATGTTTTAAACAGTATCGTTTACATACAATAGATTTTGGTGAATCGTTTACATGCAATTACTTATCCACTTATACACTAAATGCGTGCGTATCCCATGGTCTTAGAGTTGGTGGGCAGGGCTCTCTGTCTTACTTGCCCTTAGTTAGAGTTGGCGGGGGGGGCTCTGTGAGTTGGCGATCCTGGCTGTCTGTCTTGCGTGTGGTGTAAAGTCAACGTGACTCAGAGGTGCATGTGGACTTTTGCACAGACGAAAGCAACTGAGGCTGTGTTTGGTGAGTTGTTGCGTGCCTTGAGTGCGACGCTGGACTCGAGAGGATGGTTACAGTTGGCGTGCGTTGCTCTGTCATGCATATCCCATGACGTGGTAGGAGAGTTAGAGTTGGCGGGCGGGGCTCTGTCTTGCATGCCCTCAATGTCTTGCTTACGCTCAGTGTCTTGCGTGCCCTAAGTGAATTATATATACTGTATAGATTACTTCTATTAATATGGTAGTTATATATTACAACCTGCCTGAAGAAGGGGCCTCAGTGCCTGGAAAGTTTGCATATTGTAACCTGTTCAGCTAGTCAACTAAAGGTATGATTTTGCTTGACTTCTTACGACTACTATTAATAATAATAATAAGTATTATAACAGTATTATTTAGCATTGCTGCATCATAGGCCCACTGTGTGGGATTTGAATTCTGCACTTGTTTATTTTTCAAGTGGAGTTTGGACACTCTTTCAATGTCTACATGAGTTTTATGTTTTGTTCTCAGTTTTCTTCCCACACTTTCAAAAGTTAGCTTAACTGAGATTTCCAAATTGACCATCCGTGAGTGTGGGTTTATGAAAGAGCGACTGGCCTTCTAGTGTACCGGTGCACTGGTTTCTGTGTTGTCCATGATTCTGCAGGGACAGGCTCTAGCCTCTGTGATTTTCAAATTAATCAAGTAACTGTGAGAGTGTAATTTTATAATTAGTATTATTATTATTAACAACATAATTAGAATCAGACCTTGACATGAGCAGTAATTTAGATTAATTGGTGAATTAGCATTTGTCTTTATGAAGTCAGCAACAAGTGCCGTTCCTTAGACTCCTGGACTGCTGGATCTGCCCAGCCATGATCTATCTCAGATGCCTCAGTTATTGTATGAGATTCTGCTGGTTATATAATTACTATTCTTTTCCTGATGGGTGACTACACATTATGTCCATCCAATTTCAGGCAGTTACCAGTGGTGCTTATTAAGAGAAATGTTCAAGCATAAATAAAAGAAAATATTAATATTAGTTGTTACAAAATGTTACTAACTCACACGTCTACACATGATAATGGGGCATTGGCCAAGCAAACTTTTCTTAATACAACTACGTTTTATTTTAAAATATGTGCTCTTAACCCATGTCAGTGAAATCTCCATTATTTTAGATTTAATGTTCTGTTCTATTTATTGTTTCACTTACTTTTTGTCTGAGATGTTAATTGGCCACTCTAAATTGATGCAATATAAATGCATATGTGACCCAATGATGCTTTAGTAAGTCCTGGTTGCTCCATGATATTGAGTAGTTACACATGTATTAAGAAAATAAATAAATGTATATCTGTTTAATGTTTTGTTTTATTTTATACACGTTTCTGATATTCACTTTAATTGCTTTGTAAAAGCAGTGATAATGTTAGATCTTGCAGTAAAGTGCCGTTTTGCTTGTAATTGTGTACTGTATGCTTATAATTGCCCAGCAGGTGGCAGTATAGACCTGCCAAAATAGAGTTCATTAGGCCACTGCGGCTCCTCAAAAATGAAACCAGAATTCTTCGTTTTACTTGTGAATCCTGTAGAAGGCAGTATCTAGTAAAAAGTCTCATCTCGGGAGTGCCTGCGTGATAATATGTCAGTGCTACAGACAGCATTGGTGGTCGCAGTAGGCTTCAACACAAAGGAATTTTTAGTCATTCAAAAAAATACGGAAGAATCACGCTGCTGACAAATTATAGGCATTCTGTATATTTAGATAGATAGATAGATAGATAGATAGATAGATAGATAGATAGATAGATAGATAGATTATTAATCCCAAGGGGAAATTCACATTTACAGTGAAACAGTCTATTTGACTAAATATGAATTTGCAGACTCTCGGACTGACTAGGTGTATTGCGGTGATATTTTTGCATGTTCTGATGGTTGTTTGAAATCGGAGAATAAACGTATGTTTTTTATACAGCCTAGTGAATTTAACAGGGCTTCTGTCCATTTATCCATGTTGTTTTATCTTTTTTTGTGTTCTTTTCACTTTTTGCATTGTATTTTGCATTGAGCTGAAGATTGGCCTGGCATCTTGAGGTTCAAGGCAAGCAACCACATTCAAACTGCAAATCTATTCATGTCGCTGGGGACGTGAAGCAGTTTTTACCACTTAGGCAATTTTATTAATTTCTGAAACTAAAGATTCACTAGAGTTCTGTCTTACTATTATTTGCAACAAGGCAGGAACCATCACAGCGCAAATGCACTCCAACTGGACCAAGTCAATGATCAGTCTAACCTGCATGTATTTGGGATCCAGCAGAAAGAGTCATAGAAGCTCGGAGACCGAGTATGCAAACTCCACACAGATAATGACCAGGCTGGACATCAAATCCAGGCCCCTGGGGCGTATTGTTCCACCATGCCACAAAACATGTAGATTATTTGAGGTAAGTTAAATATTTCAACAGTATATTTTACAAGTCAAGACTTAACTCTATTGCTGTAAAAGAATAACAAAAAAAAAAGTGCATACAATAGTAAAATGCCATCTTTAACGTCTGAGGTTAACACTTATTTATCAATCACCTATGAATTTGAAATAGACCGTCACTAATTAGAAAACGTATCTATTCCATTAAAGAAAATTATCCCATTCATCCCACCCGAGTGTTTCTATCTTGTTTTAAAATATACTGAGGTAAACTCTGGCACATGCAACCATACGGGTGTAAAAATCAAAATTCCACCTTTTCCTCTTACTTGGACCAGGATGTGTTCTGGCAGTAACAGACAAAATGTAAAGAATACACTCATACGTGCCAGCCAGTTTGACAGTCTCCAGTAAGCCAAGTTGCAAGTTTTTGGATTGTAGGAGAAAACCAGAGAATTCACCCTAACACCGGGAAAACATATAAACTGTGACCAGAAGACACCTCCAGCGGGTAACTGACCATCGTGCCTGAAAACAGAAGTGCTGTGCTAAGACAAATGTATTGAATTTCTGTATCTTGTTTATTTTTGTTGGGATACAATTATTAGAAATTAGTCAAAACTATTTATGGAAGCACAAACACACTGGAGGGAAAAGGAAGTGGAGGGTCTACCCTCTTCATTGGGCCTCTGTATTGCACTTTCCATCCTTACTTGTCTTATCTATTTATTTAAATGGATTGTGCAGAAAGTAAAGGAATCTCAGTTCTCAAGAGAAGGAGGCAGCGATTGTACCTAGAAGATCTGGTCCAGGATTGTCAATGACTGGAACGATTATGTTGTACAAACTCTCGTTCTCCTCTTCTGTGGAAAAAGAGTGAAACGTGTCAGACTGACAATATATCCAAGCATCACAGACTGTCACTAATAGCAGGCTTTGAATAATTTATTTTAGACTAGAGTATGGTGTTGTGTGATTGTGTAATTTAATCCTTGGTATTCTTACCTGTGAAGACAGCTATATTTAACTAAATAGGGCTGACAGAGAAAAGAGGGCCTTCTAATGATAGCTTAGAGTGTCAAGGCTGAGGCAGGCTTTTGTTGCAGTCAGTCTTCTCATTGGCTCATTAGGGGACTATCTCCCATCTTTAACTCAGTGAATGTTACTGTTGGGCTTGTTACCTACAAATTTCACTCAGTATGCAGGAAGTCCATTTCTCGTTTAAATGTATTTTTCTACATTTTTGTTTTATAAGTTCCTCTTTAAAAACAAGCAAGCTGTGTCAGAATACAGTACACTTATTCAGGGCATTACATGCTGTCATTTCATTTGAGTCATCCTCCTATTTGCACATCATTTCAGCAAAGCAACTCCAGGAGTCAGAGTTCAGTTCTCTGTAGTAAAAGCCATAATGTTACCGTTTCTACACACACACATGTCACGATCACAGGGGGCCAAAACAACAAAACGTTGTGCGATATAATTATATGAAGATTGCAGTAGTAGCCATGTAAGCACCTATCCATTCATCCCTGTTTACATCCATCCAACTTTGAATATATCCATCCATTCATCTGTCTGCTTATTTGCCCGTTCAGCCCTCCTTCATCCAGTCTCTGAGTGCTCTTTTCCAGTACAGCATCATTAAAGTAGTAGCAGACATTGACCTCACATTAACTTTTAAATGAAACAAAACTCCCCTAGCAACAGAAATTCATCATCTTTACTTTAGTACATCATCTATTTATTTATTTTTTTGCTCTTTAGGAGTTACCATGATGCCAGTGACCGAGAACAGCTAATCTGTGGTCCATGTAGATACTGGAGCTGAATACTGCGTGTCAAGGACTTCATCAGAAAGGCTTATGCTGCAGACTGCAGAGAAGGTGAAATGAGATTGATTGATTAGTGACAGAGAGATCCCTGAACCCCCCTTAACATTACCCTGAGAAGAGGCCAGGATAACTAGATGACACAAGTCTGTAACAAGAAATCCTTACTGGTGCTGTCCAATAATTTTGCAGTAATAAATATTCACCCATTTTTTAAAACCAGCATATCCAGCAAGTAGTTGCATGAGCCTATCCTGATAGAAATGGCCATTGGACATCACCATCCCTAGGCAGAAGGGTAGTCAGTTAATTAAAAAGCACATTTGATTAAACTGGGCCAATTTAAAGTGAGCAAGTGAGCTAACAGCATGTCTTTAGAATAAGGGAGGTGACCAAAATGAGTGTCCGTAAGAAAGACATGCAAACTCCACACCAAACATCCTAGGTGGCAGTCAAAACTAGGTTCTAGACTCTGGTCTGGCATCCATTCTTGATGCATTACCATCCATCCATCCGCCCATCCATTCCATTATCTGCTCCCACATTGTCTGTTTTTGGGTTGCAGACTCTGGATCCTGCCTGGCAGCATGAGGCACAGGGCTGGGACCATCGCTGCATAGGGTGCCATTCCATTGCAGGGACAAAATAACACAAGTATTTTATTCCACCTGATTAAATTTACAGGTGCCAAATAATGTACCATGGACATATTTGGAATTTGAGAGAAAAGCAGAATTATGCGAAAATCATAGTCAGACATAGGAAGAACATGCAAAGTCAACATGGACATCACACCCTGCTATCTCTTATGTATGATTTAAAAGATAAATACATTTTTAGGTTTAGTAGTTATGTCATGGCTATCATACCGGCTCACTAGTTAATGCTTCTTCCTTATGGTTTCAATAACTAACACCTGTCACTATTGGTATGGAGTTTGCATGCCATTCCCACTCTACATGTGTATCTGTGGTCATCTTGGGATTTCTCCCAAATAAGAAAGATGAATAGTTTAGGATGACTGGTGACATGGTTGGTAACTGCCTTTGAATGTGATTCAGGGAGGATACCTTGCGTGTGTCCTGATAACATACATTCAGGATATAAAGGCTCAGAGTATGAAAGGATAGTTGAATCTCTTAGTGTTTTTTGAGACTTCTACTTCTTTGGCTGTTGCTTCAGCCACATACTCCTCTTCTACCTTCCTGCCTTAAAAAGTTAGACTGTCCTCATGCACCTGCTTCCACACACTTTGAGATTCTCATTCTTCATCTACTCTGTCTACCTTTAATGGCCTTTTGTTTTTCTAAACATGGAGATCAAGCAACAACTTATGGCTGGTTCTTCTGCTTAACCACCATGTGTTCCATTCTTACTTGCAATTCGGCAGACGATGAAGGTGCATCGTCCTGGCACTAGATGTTTTGTGTTCTCCATCTGGTTCTTGCACAGGAAGAGCAACATGAGATTTCCGGACTCATCACACAAGTCAATCAGCTCTGTAGGGGATAAGTTAGCAAAATTAGTATCACAGCAAAAGAGCTGCCCCTCGACATTTCATAAACCACTGACCAAATGTATATAGTATGTTCTGTTTGTACATACTCTAAATCTGGCACACCAAGACATGTTATATAGGTGAGGAACTGAAGACTGTTCTACTTGCGATTGCATTACTTTTCATCATTTTAAATACATGCTATGGCTACTGATAAGTAAACCATTTTTATGTTTTAGGACAATGCTAGGCAGCTTGTAATTAGTGGAATTATCGGTCATACAATGGCGAAGCACTGTGTGGCCTCTACTGTATTCACTTCTGATTTCCTGCATTTTTGGAATTAATACCACATGCACAGATATCAAACACTATACAAACAGACCTAGACTACAAAAATGAACGTCCACTCCAATACGTGTATACTGTAGGAACCATAAGGTGACTTATTTTGCAGATTGTGTTACAGATGCTGATAAGCTTCATCACATCTTTACTAACTGAAGAAACGAATGTCATAGCAAACCTTAACCTGACAGCTGTTAAACCATGGCATTGCACACCTCTGCCAATCACTGACTTTACATCACACTATTAGCACATATTGTAGGCACCTATTCACCATAAAAAGACATTTCCCTTACTGTATTGAAATCATTGGGATTTATCCTATCTTTGCATTTCAAGATGTCAATGTTCAAGTCACTGTATATTACTTGTAGATATTACTTTTATAAATAGCGTTAGATACAGTATATGCCAGTGCATAAATAAGCCAGTAACTAGCTTTACATCTTTGCAGTGAACACTGAACATTTCAGATAATATTTACCTTACATGAAAATGGTTTGTGGCAGTAGGGGGCGCTAGTGCTCCCTTGAACCCTCAGGTATAACTCCAGACACCAGGTAAAAGTCCAAGACTCTTTATTGTTTTCTAACAATGTGCTGCACAAAGCACCCTCCACACTACTCATTCAATCACTACAAACTACAATAAACCAAATATTCTCTCCTCCTCGCCCAGACACTTGCTTCTCTACCTCCCAGCTCAGCTCGTTTTCTGGAGTGAGGCACCGCCCTTTTATAGCCCCTGACCCGGAGGTGTTTCTGTCCCAACAGTCCACAGTTCCTTATTCCTTCCGGGTCAGGGCACTCAGTCCTGTTCTTCACCCCGGGAGCACGTTGTTCCTTCCCGTCACATGACCGTGACGTACTCCCGGGTCATAGGGCACAAAAGAGCCCATAAGCCCCCACAGCGACTCCTGGTGGCCCCCAAGGTATCCAGCAGGGCTGTGTAAAAACACTACATAGTCCAAAAGGCCCTGCTGGAACTCGGGGCTCGATCCTGCTGTCGGGAGAGCTCCTCCTGGCAGCCTGGGGGTGAGGGCCGGAGCACGAAGCCGGCAGTCCTCCACAGGTTAAATACATCGCATTGTAATTTTCAGGTACCAGTGTGTCACATCAAACTTGAATCTTACTGAAAGATGTCATTCTGGTGAGACAGATGACAGTCATGGACATTACAGTGATATGAGCAGTTTTCAGTACATTACCTAAAATCTTAGTCTGACAGCAAAGATGACAATTATTCCAACTCATTATTGAAGTCTTACCCTTTGATCAGGGGTCCCCAACTCCGGTCCTGGAGGGCCCCAGTGACTGCAGGTTTTCATTTTAACTCTTTTCTTAATTAGTACACTGTTTTTGCTCCTAATTAACTTCTTTTGAATTAATTTTATTTGACTTATTTTGATAAGACTCAGCCCCCTTAATTGTTTCCTTTTCCTTAATTAGCAGCCAAAGAATAAAGAGATACAAAATGAACCAAAACATGACCAGCAAACCGAGTCCATCATATAATCATGGAAAATAAAGAAAGGTGAAGGTCTTGGGAATGCTGATCTGCTCAGGTCCACAAAACGTTTTAACAGCTCTCAGAAAAGAGAAAATCAACAATTTCAGAAATGTCTGCTATTGCACAATGAGAGCCATGAAATTAAAGAGTGGGTTTAATTAAAAAAGAGAATTGGCGACTAATTAAGCAACTGGTTGGAGTGAAATTGTTTGGAGTTTGAGGCACTGACTTGGTTGGTCTTCTGTTGGCTCACTCACTTCACATTTCATTTCTGTTTGGGTGCCATTTAAAGAATGAAATAAAGCAGAGGATGAAGAAATTTAGGGGAACAAATCTTAAAATTTCAGAAATGTCTGCTATTGCACAATGAGAGCCATGAAATTAAAGAGTGGGTTTAATTAAAAAAGAGAATTGGCGACTAATTAAGCAACTGGTTGGAGTGAAATTGTTTGGAGTTTGAGGCACTGACTTGGTTGGTCTTCTGTTGGCTCACTCACTTCACATTTCATTTCTGTTTGGGTGCCATTTAAAGAATGAAATAAAGCAGAGGATGAAGAAATTTAGGGGAACAAATCTTAAAATTTCAGAAATGTCTGCTATTGCACAATGAGAGCCATGAAATTAAAGAGTGGGTTTAATTAAAAAAGAGAATTGGCGACTAATTAAGCAACTGGTTGGAGTGAAATTGTTTGGAGTTTGAGGCACTGACTTGGTTGGTCTTCTGTTGGCTCACTCACTTCACATTTCATTTCTGTTTGGGTGCCATTTAAAGAATGAAATAAAGCAGAGGATGAAGAAATTTAGGGGAACAAATCTTAAAATTACAAGTCTATTAACATTTTCTCCAAAAGAAGTTAATTAGCAGCAAAAACAGTGTATTAATTAAGTAAAGGGTTAGAATGAAAACCTGCAGCCACTGGGGCCCTCCAGGACCGAGGTTGGGGACCCCTGCCTTAGAGGTATCATGGCATTGCATTGCACTACTTGACTGCTTTGTAAGGCAGCAGCTGACTATGACAGGCTTCACATTCCATCATTGGGATGCAATAATCAATGCTCCTCAATGTACCTTAACTGTATCGAAGCCGTGTTATGGTATTTTATCTCTTCTTCGTGTGACAGTTGCCAGTGTTGGTAGTACATCATTCTGGTGTACTGTAGGTACTAATGTGACACCTCATGTTTTAGTCTTATAAAGGTGTCAGTCTTCTCCTACTGGGGAAAATGGCAAGCACTTGCTTCATGTTGTAGTATTGCTGGTGCCAAATATCACGTCTCTGACGGTTAGGAGAGATGCCAGTAAATAGTCCCAATCTTGGCCTCCTGGCAGAAGTGACAATCTACGGTATCACAGCTGAGACCAATGTGAGTATGGCCTGAAGTCACAAACTAATAATGAGCTCAAAGGTAAGCAACAGACAACTGTTACACTGTCTAGGTGACATTAAAGGAACGTTACCTTTTCTGGGGAGTTCAAGCTTGTCTTTCAAGAAGTTCAGAAACACAATGAGACGGCAGTCTGTGTTAGCGTAGAACTGTTTGTTTTCTACAGAAATGAAACATGTCAAAAATGCATAAAGATTGTAGACATACAATTCCACATAACTAGTTTTTTGTAGGATATTTGAGACAGGGTTACTGCTGCGTCAAGAGAAGGGGCAGCAGTGCTGTCCCAGAAACATCCTCAACTATGTCTATGATTACAGCTGAATTAAATTATTTAGGAATGGAATGGAGACAGAGAGTTCCGGTAATGATTTTTAAAAACTAAAAACAAATTTCTTTTTTTGTGTAACAGACTGATCAAATTTTGTAGTACCACTCTCTCCATAATGGATCATTCCATGTTTAACTCCCTCTCTTCTAACTGTACTTTTCACATCAGTTTCATAAGATTCCAGGAAGAACAGAAGCAAAGCGAGTCATAAACGTACCTCCATGCCTGATGGTGATGCACGTGGACTCCATTAATTCCTGTTGGAGTGAATGAGTCGTCAGTGCTGGCACAGTGATGTGAATCCTCTCAGGTTCAACACTTGACTGCAAGCTTATCCCTTCTTAAGACTTTACATAATCCCTCCTGGGCCCTGTACAGTGTGGCAATCCACAATCATTAACTCTTTTCATTCCAAATTTATTTCAGCCTGTGAATGAAAAAATCTTTCTACATTCAATTCTGTTGTTTTTTTTTTAAATTTAATATAGTGTTTTCATATTGCATTGATATACAAACTCAAACAGTGAACATATTGCAAAGTTAAAAAGTTTTATTCTGAAGTGATGATACACTTTGGCTTGACCAAATTATTATAAAAATAATTTAAATATTCAGTCAGTTATGTTCACATGCTGTATACCACAATGCAGTATACATTATTTAGGGAAAAAAATGAATTGCCTTGTGGGACTTTCACTTCAGCTTTCTGGCCTGATTACTACAAAATGGTAAAGCAATACTCAGTGTTAGGGGTTATACAGTTTAAAAATAAAAAATTTAAGTTTGGGCAAACTGAATTTGCAGTAAAACTCAGTGTTTTTTTTTTGTTTTGCAAAAGATTTGCAAAATGCATTGTGTTTCACACCCAGTGAAATGGGTGCCTTTCACATGAGAAGAAAAGCATTTAGTTCCTATCTGGAAGTGTTTTCATGTATTAATTCAGTATGCATCTGTTTATCATTTTATATTTGAATAACAATCTGTAGTGAAAGAGAAAAGTCACCAGAAGTGTCCATATCCTCAACTAGGATAAGACAGTTGCTATGTTCTGTAATGGGGACAGCTTCCTGTTCAGTGAGATTTTCATATGGGGAAAAAACAGCAATGTACATGATGGTGCATTTTATTGTGTCCTCGTCAAAAATATGCAGTATAGCATTTTTAAAAAATGACTGCTTTCCTTCACAGTAATATGAACAAAAGACATAAAATAATTAATTTTATCAGTGTGCTTCCTGGCTGGTTTGTGGCTGTGTAGTTCTGCTGCCTGATTCTGGTTTGTGGCTACATGTGGCTGAGCAGTTCAGCATCGTGGCTGAGCATGATACACAAATACAGACAAAAATGACAAAAAAATGAAAAATTTTGACTTGACTAAAGACAAGAGAGCAGCCACAGTGAGGCATTATAAAGGTGCACTGCCGTAGTTATGAAGGAGCCCCTGGAGTGTTTCCTGGCACACTTCTGTTGAACAATTCATTGGCTGAAAGTGCTCAATGCTGGTGTGTCAGAGAAAGGATGTGCAGCATTGTCCATAATGTATTATGTAAGCTTTTATTACTCTATGGATAAAATACCCACATAAGTAAAAGAAAATACTATACTTTTCTATTTTGCATTTATATTTAGTGTAAAACCAAATGTAAAAGGAGAATGCTGCTGCAGATTATACCCGATCACTCTTAGTGAAGTAGACATCCTTCAGGTCCTCAGTTGTCATTTTTTTCATGAACATTAAAAACAAATATTTTAACAGAGTTTATCAATTCTGAGCTTAAACCAAAGTTTTCTGTATTTGATGTGGGTCATGAGTCTTTTTGCATGTGCAGACTGACAGTCCCTACATGGTATGTTAAATTTATATAGGTGGGTGTGTTTGTATACTCCCACAGTATTACAGGTCACGCCAAAGAACTTCTACTTTATCTTGATGATTTTTTTTTCCTTTACACGCAGAGGAAATCACCAGTAAGATTCTGAAAATGATTAACTACTCTCTGCTACCAAGAACCAAAAAATGTCATAAAAAATGTCAGTTGCACTTGCCAACAGCTTCAGTAGGAAGTGGCCTACATCATAAGATATTTGTCTTAAACAAGAGAAGCTGTGGGGTGGGGTGAGGTAAACCGCTTGGCACCTCCCTCACTTATACTGCCTGTCCTCCTTCTACCAATGGATTCAAAGCTAGGCCTCCATGGCTTGAGTGGCCTGATGTGCACTCAGTCAGCACGATGGCGTGTGGCTGTGGTTTGCTTTCATTACAGTGAATTCTGAGAAAAAGATTAATGATGTTAAAGTGACCTTTGCAGAAAGAGGAGACTAGAACAGCTCAATACTCTTTTTAAATTCCAAAGTCATAAGTAAAACCTTTAAAAGAGAAAAATTCTGATACTTGTAAAGAAAGGCTGCTAGACAAACAAAACTCATGGGGGCATATGTCTACCTTTAAACTAAAGAATGACTCACATAATCTTGAATTAGAGCATTTTACATTGGTTTATTAAGAGTTATAAGAGGATAGACATGTATAAAGTAATCTTTTGGGTTTATTTATTGCTGTCAACAAGTTAATGAGTTACTTATCTAAGTTGTCATTGTGATTCTCTGTGGCACAGTAATTAATGTCCAAATATCTATATGATTTTTCAGAAACTTGTTGTTTAGTTAGGTTGGCCCAGGATGGCTTTGTGTGACTGAGTGTGCCCGATGATAGAATGATGTATGGTCCAGAGTTGTGTTCTGATAAATTCCAATTTTAGAGAACAGATTACAGATCTTTATTGTCACATATATTGCACCTAATTAAATTCTCGTGCCTCAGATTTGGTGATGATGATGTATAAATACTGCACAGTAAATAAATAAGAGCAGCAGATGTTAAATAAATAAATTCATACAGTAAATAAGTGTAAATAACTTTTAAAAATGTAACATACAGTATAATTACACATAAACCAACAGGTGGGTACATCACCCAGTGCAGAGCCGGTAGGATCAGGTTACTGGGAGCTCAGTAACCTTATGGCCTGGGGGTAGAATTTGTCCCTGAAGCAGGTAGAGTGAGTGGTTAGGCTCCAGTATCTCTTTACAGTAGGCAGAAGTAAAAACAGGGCGTGAGCTGGGTGGTCTGTCGTCAGGGATGATGGATTCAGCTCCAGTCAGACATCTGGTTGTGTAGATGGTATGAAGCTGTGGAAGATTAGCTCCAGTGATTTTAGAATTTGTACACACATTCATCTGGAGGAGTTTGCAATGTTGGTAAGTCTACTGTGATACTTTCAATAGTGCAGTGGTAGAAGTTCACAATTGTTTTTGTTCCCATCCCAAAGTTCTGTAGCCTCTTCGTGACTAAAAGCCTTTGCTGAGCCTTTTGAATATGCAGGTGGAGCTGATAGGCCACAAAAGGGAGTAGATGACATAAACACTCAGAAATCTGAAGCTGTTAACTGTCTGGACAGGGGAGCTGTTGATATGGAGTAGATTGTGACTGTCACTGCTCTTTTTGAAGTCAACAATGACTTCCTTTGTTTTGTTGCCATTCAGGGAGAGGTTGTTTTGGCACATTACAGTCAAGTCTTTTACTTCCCTCCTGCAGTCAGTCTCAGCATTGTCACTGATGATGCCAATTACAGAGTTGTTGTCCACAAACTTGATGTTATTGTCACGCTTTCCTACACAGTCATAGGAGATCATTTGTTTAGTAGTGGGCTGAAGCAGCAGCCTTGTGGTATGCCGATATTGGCCAACAGTGTGGATGAAGTTATTTTTGACAGTCCTCAATGACTGGAGCCTTTTTGTCAGGAATTCAAACATCTAGCCACAGATGGAACGGCTCAGCCCAAGGCCTCTGAGCTTTAACACCAGGCTGGAGGTCACGATGATGTTAAAGGAAGAGCTATAATCGATGAACAGCATCCTGACATAGGTGTTTGTCCTTTCCAGATGTCCCAGAGCAGTGTGCAGGACAAGGGAGCTGGTGTCACCCACCGATCTTTTTATACCAGTATGCAAACTATAGTGGATCTAGAGTAGCAGGGATGTGTGGTGTAGCGGGTCCACAGCTCGCTGAGCAAAGGCCATTTAAATAAATGATCACCACGCTCGCGGTTTCGTGAGGGGGCGTAGTGGTTGTAGCAAGCCGCGGGGCGATCTGAGGTGTGGGCGTTTCTCACCGAGTGCACAGGTGAGGAACTGCCCACATCCGTGATTATTCCCGTGGCTAATTTGTTACGGCTGCTATGGCCCCTCGCATTATGAAAAAGAAGCGCGAGTTAATTAGAGGGAAGAAAAAGAACAAAAGAAAAGAGAAGGAAAGAAGACAGAGGTTACTGGGAGTGAACGAGGAAGCAGGATGGTGTGAGAGAGAGAGAGAAAGAGAGAGAGAGAGAGACAGACACACGTAGCGTGTGGGTGAGCAAGCGAACGAGCGCTCGTGGGCAGCTGCATGGAAACCTGGGTGTTAGGCCTACACCCAGGAGTTGAAGTAGAAGTTGCTCCCGCTGAGCGATCATGTAGCGGGAGTGACCAGGGGATGGTGACGAGCCGCAGAAGGCCGGAAAGGCAGTGGAAGTCGGGAGGCTTGGTGGTGGAGTCCCCAACGTGAGCGACCTGGCCGTTGGTGGAAATCAAGTCTCGGGGACTGGGATGAGTGCCAGACCAAAGCCAGGGATCGGGAGGTCTCCAGTCTCGTTTGAATGTGTAATGGGAAAAGGGAAGCTACAGGAAGAGTCTCGCCTGCTGCAAAGCCTAACTGGGAGAAGCACCGGGTTTGTTGTTGTTGATTTTAAAAGACTGCTTCCAAAGAAACATTTTAACCTCTGGTTTTAAGGATTGTTTTTTTTATAATTTGTACTCTACAAATTGTGCTACATAATCTAACATTCTGTTAGCCTTCTTGATGGCTTCTGAACAGTGCCTGGAAGTTGATTGGGTCGAGTCCACTACAACTTCCATATCCCCCTAATAAGGTGTACTTTCAACTTTCAGACCTCCCTTTGTGTATTAAAATCTAACATTTTTTACTTCCTACATACAGTATAATACTTTACATTTACTTTCATTATATTTCATCTGCCACAGCCTTTAAACTGTCAAAGTCCCTCTGTAATGATTTAACAGATTCCAGATTATCTGCCAGTCCACCTAGCTTGGTATCATCTGCAAACTGAACCAGCTTGTTACTTAGCCCTAGCACTGACCTGAGGGACACTGCTCTTAATATCACCCGATTCTAATAGGGTTTTTTTGCACCATAACCCCCTGCCTTCTGTGTTTTTGCAAATTCTGCACCCATCTACACACAACACCCTGAACTCCGACTTCTTTTAGTTTGATGCCCGACTCTCATGTGGAAACTTAACCAAAGCTTTTTGTAGGCCAAGATAAATAATGTCATATGCTCCACTTTGATTGTATCCTTTTGTTGCTACCTCATCGCTTTTCAGCATGTTAGTAAACCATGACCACCCTCTTCTGAACCCATGCTGACTGTTCAGTAAAACTCCTGTTCTTGCCATGTGCTGCTCAATCATTTCCTTAATAATGCCTTCCATTAATTTGCCTGTGATGCACGATAAGCTTACTGGCCTATCGTTGCTTGGATCTGCCCAGTCATTCTTTTTGTACAACGGGATGCAGTCCTTAGGATTTTTCCCAGTGTGCAGTGACTTCCTAAAAATATGCATTAAGGGTTTGTATATGGTATGTACTCACTTAGCAGCTTGTATGCCTTGTTTAACTGGAGGATGGTTTGCCTTTCACATACTAATAGCTAGCTCTACTAATGTGCCTCCTAGTTTTGTTTGACAGAAACCATGGGCAGTGTGTCTTATAATGCATTGCATTTAAACAGCATTATTTATTTGGAGGCTGAGTTTGTGTTCTTTTCCCATTTTCCTTTTTAAATCTGCTTTAAAAAAATACTTGACAATGCTCACTTGATCCTAAACTGTAGCACACAGCTCAAATGACATCTAAGTGACAATACCAATGGAAACTCTTCTCAAAGAATTGGAACTAAGTTTGAGTTGATAAATATGGCAGTCTTATTCAAAAGAGAGCTTAGCTGGGGACAAGTTTTAGAGGCAGACTGTGAAGGTGTGTCTGGTTTTGCACAGTAAAATATCTAAATGTATACCTTGAAAAAATGAATGTGCTTAAAATTAATACTTTAAACAACATATCTCTATCATTTTCTTAAGATACATTTAGTAACAGTTTCCTCTTACAAAACAGAAACTCACTTGTTTACTCTGTGCCCCCTCCACAAACTTATTTTTGAATGCTGTTTTAGCAGGCAACTTTGGGGAAAATTGTTGCAAGAGTACAGCCCATCTTGCATTGTGGTATCTTATCTTAAGTAAGTCTGGTCAAAAGTCATAGGCCAGGTTATGCCTTGCTAAATGATGGCACCAAGTTAAGCTTTTCTCTGTCACACTATGATTGTATGCCCCAATCAACACTGAGTTATCTTCTATGAATAATCCAACATTGTGTTTTCAAAAATATAAACTCATTTTTCACCTCAAGAAATTATTCTCAATTCAGGGAGCAGAGATTGTGCCACACTTCACTTCACTTTGATACAAGCAATCAACAGATTCAGGTTTGTGGGTACTAAGTAATCCGGTGCCTCTAAAAACTCAGACATCTCAACGAATTGTGGCCTACTGTATACTTACACAAACTTTTCATTTTCAATCAAAGGGCAATGGAAAGTATATTTTTAATTTTTTTTGCATTTGGAATGGCATTTGTTCAGATTCTGAGTTAAAGGTCTCAAAGACAAGCATGAGGCAGTGTTGTGACAGTGATAGTGAGCTGAGCAAAATTAAAATCTAGGGATTCAACTGTTGCTATAAAAGCAAAATGTTAATCCAGACTTGTATTTGAAATGAGAATTGCTACATTTCATAATCTGTAACAAACCAAAAATACACAAAACGTTTTGCTTTAATTATCCACAGTCTTAGATGCTGTTAAATCCATAGTGCTGCTTTATAAAGAATTACACTGGTAACTTCATGTGATGCCCTGCACAATGACACCTTTACACATTTCTAAACTCCAGGCATCTGTAACGTACACGAGTGGACCATTTTGGAATGAATGGAAGCAGAGACTTTAGGAACCCTCAGCTCACACAACCTTTGTCAAGGTGTGGGTAAGTTTTCCAGCATCAATACTCATGTGCTCCCTGAACTTACTTTCACATCCACTCCAGGACTTTAACTCTCTTAACTTCTCCTCTGCATGTCCAACTTCCATGCCTCATCTTACCAGCCAGTTATCCTGGCACAACACATGCATACTTCTTCAAACCTCCTCCCCCAGCATGACACAGAGTAAAGTTGGGATGTTGGCATGCCAGTGCTCATGGGTCCAAATAGGCAACAGGCATCCTGACCAGCATTGAACCTCCCTGCGTCTCTTCACCTACCATTCAGATATGTGCATCTCATATAACTAACTATAAAAAAAGAAAAATCTATAACTGGTTATATTTAATTTACAAATGATCTTGTGATTCCTCCTATCATGCTTAATACCGCAGGACCTCTGGAACCACATCCCCAGTAACTGAGTGATGCATTGTGACATAAGACCACGAAATGGCATTGTGGGAAACTGAACACAAAACAAAAATAATATATACATAATTTCAGAAACTAATAATGGCAAAAATACCAATACAGTACATAATCAATCTCTGACATTCAAAACCTCCAAAAAAAAAGAAAGGAACTTCCGGAAAAAAATATTTTATGCAAACATTATCAATATTTTAGAAGACGATACTTAAAATTGTATAAACAGAACTTTCATCTGTCAGAACATTTACACAGTTTACTGCCACAGAAAGGAATGGATAATAGAGTGGGGTTTGTCAGAAGACAGCTGGAGTACTGTTGGAGAACATTTTGGGAAAGGTACCAGGCAGTTAAATGAAACAAGTGACCAAGTCATCAAGTATTTTGTAACAATTTTATAAGCTGTGATTATATGAACAAAGCTTGGTATGAGGCAGTCATTCAATCAAATGCATTTGTTCATTTATGTCCTGTTTCCTCTTTTTAGTTCTGGAGGAACTGAGCAACTTTTTTGCATGACAGAACAGTGGATTTAAAATGTATTCAGACCCCTTCACTTTCTGCACACGTCATTGTGTTGTAGATTCATTTGAAATGGATACATTTGCCATTTTTGCCCATCTGTCTACACTCAATAACTGATAATGATAAAGGAAACGTCTTCAGAAAGTTTTGGAAATGTATTAAAAATCCAAAATTAAAATCTCATTTCATCTGACATATCTGGCAAAAACCAGGCACTTCTGTTTGCCTTCCTCGTACCATCACTACAGTGAAGCATGGTGGTGGCACCATCCTGCTATGGGTGTTCTTTCTCAGTGGCAGTGCCAGGGTGTCTGGTCAGAATTGAGGGAAGGATGAATGCAGCCAAATAAGGTGAGGTCCGTGAAGAAAATCTGCAACAGAGTGCGCCTTTCAGTGTGGCAATAACTCAAAGTATACACTCAAGACGATGCTAATTCTCTGATGGTCCTTGAGTGGCCCAACCAAAGCATGGACTTAAACCCCATAGAACATCTGTGGAGAGACTGAAACACCAGAAGATAGATTGGATGAGAAGTGTCTATGAGCTGCTAACAGAGCTTAAGAGGATCTTCTAAGAAGAAGGAGCTAAACAGTTACCTGGAAATTGATCCAGGGGTACCGTACAAGGGCAGGCCCTGCACTCTGACACCATTCCCCAGAGTTCATGCGGAAAGACAGCTTCCCTTTAATCAATGCAGTGTTAAAAAAAATTGTTAATTGTTAATTCTGCTGTCAAAACTGCTGTCTGATATCTCTGCCACTGCCCCACCACCTTAATCTTCTGTAGCTCATTCCATGCAGCTCCATGTGTTTTCATCTGCCTCTTTCACTTCCTGCACATTCACTCCTCTGGCTGCATCTTGTTCCTCATTTAGGGTCAGAGGCAACACCATGTTTCCTCAACTCCACGAGTCAGTCCAAAACAGGATACTTAAACAGATACACTGGTGGCCATACCGTAGATATAGATGTGTGTCCTGCTTGCAGGTATGTTGCTCTCTATCTGTGCCCCATCTTCCATGCTCTGCACTGGCTGTTTTCATAGACAGGTGTTAACTCCAATGATTTTACAACTTGGCATTCCTTTGGTCCAGTTTCTATTATCTTTCTAATCTGCACTCACATATAATAATTTCTTCATGTTCTTCAGTATGCATGATATTAATGACAAAGAATATTCAGTGTAAGGAGGATGAACAATGACTACCACAGCACTCTAGCGGACAGATACTTGTACATGTGGCACAACATGTGTTACATTATAAAGGAGATTCCATCTCAGAGGATTTGTTAACTAAGGTACTAATGTTACTTACTCTACAACAGGTGGGCAGCTAACATCCACGTTCATAAACTTGTTCAAATATAAGTATGTAATAGTGTAAGCTGTAACCTCTGGAACAGTGCTGATTTCATGCAAGTGAGATCCTGCACAATGCAGTCCAAGTGTTCAGAGGCTGCTCAATACAAACAACAAAGTAAAAAATAGAACAATGCTACATTCGTAAATTTGACTAACGATTAAGAATAAAACATGGTACAAAGGATTAAGCAAGCTCAAAGGTCTTGAAAAGATCTTTAGTCCTACCATCACCTTGTTAAATTCATCTTGCTTATATATGCTATTATAAGTCACTGCAGCCAAGTGCCAAAAGATACAGCTTACTTAAAAAGACAGCATATGGAAAATCATCAAGTGGTATTAAAACAGTGCCCCCGATTGTAGCCCACATGGAGAACGTGACCTATCGATTATATAACAATTATGAAATGAAATATTGAAAAGTCCAAGTCAGAATAAACTTCAAATGGAAGTTCATCCTTAACATTTCTAACAGAGCAACATTTGCCTTCAAGAGTGTGAGAGAGCAAAACCATAGGAAGCCGTATCTGTCTCATTCTCCCAACACTTCATACTGATATTCCACAAGGAACTCTAACTTGAACCCAAATGTCTGATAAAGGAGCAGAAGAAGAGGAAGGTTACCAGAATTGGTTCTTTGGACTAGAGTATTGAGAGACATTATTACTTTACTCTAGCAATGAAGAAATTCAGTGAGGAGACATCAGACCATTTGTTTCCTACTTGTTAAAACATTTGAACAGGACTCACTTTCTGTAGTAATTACCAATAATGATAAATTAATAGATGGGTTGTGCTTTTGTAGCTTGGGTCAGATCTAGATTAGATAGTGAAGAAGATTCTAATAAGTACAAAAACAGTTTTCCGAGTGCTGGGTGCCTACGCTACACATCAGAGGGGCAGTATGCCAGACTACCTGTCTGTAAACTGCCATCTGCATATTAAACACATTCTTTGTAGGCTTACCCATAACTACAGATTGCTGAGTCAGGGTTAGAGCTGAGAAGCTGTCAGAAGTCAATGAAAGCTGCACGGTTGATGCCAAAGTAACATTAAATAGAGTTGTTTGCTATGAGTTTTCATAAGAGCTCAAAGTTGTATATTTAGAAAGGTCTTCCAGCCTGATCTGAAAGAAGCCTTGAGGTTTTGTTAAAAATAAAATATTGTACTTTTTAAAAATAGTGTTGGAGGAGCAGGTCTATTAGAAGATTAACAGCAGCTGGGCTGAAAGACTGTTTGAACCGGTTACTTTATATTCTTGGAAACTTGAGTCTGTATCCTGTTGGCAGTAGCTGGAATAATGAATGTGGGTTACTTCTATCTCAGAGAAGACCCTCTGATATTAGCTGATTAAATAGGTCTATCAGATTTAACTGTGGACACTTTGTTTTTTTATTCCTCAATTTTCCTCTTTGCTTTATTCTACTTTGCTGCTTAAATTAGGATTTCCAGCATGTATTGGCGAAGTTTGCAACCAAATGTGAAGCGACAGGGATGAGGATAAACCACTCCAAATCTGAAGCCATTGTCCTCATTAGGAAAAAAGGTGGAATGTCCTCTCTGAGTGGAATGGAGTTTAGTGCCTCAAGTGGAGAAGTTTAAGTATCTTCAGGTTTTGTTCACCACTGAGGAAAAAAGGGATGGTGAGACTGAGAGATGGATCAGGGCTGTGAGTGCAATTGTGCAGTCACTATACTGATCTGTAGTGGTGAAGAAGGAGCTAAGCCAGAGGGCAAAGCTCTTAATCTAACAGTCAGTCTACGTTTTTACCCTCACCTATGGTGGGGTTCTGCCTCCACTCTGCATAGCACTCACAGTACCAGTGTACAGGCCGGCCATGATATCCAGCAACTTTGGAGGGATCCTGTGAAGTGTCAGGGTGTCCCACAGGGCAGCTCAATCAACTGAGTTGAATGCTTTATGAAAATCAACAAAGGCTGCAAAGAAACTTGATATTGACGTTTGCGCTCCATGCGAACTCTCAGTGCCAGAATGTGTTCAATGGTAAATGTCTTAGTCATAAAACCAGGCTGCTTCGGTAGATGGTAGGTGAGCAAGTAATCATGGATCCTATGGAGGATGACCCTTGCAAGGACCTTACCCGGCACCGAGAGCAGTGTTATCCCCCTGTAGTTGCCACATTCTAGGCAGTCACCCTTCTCTTTCCAGATATACTGTAGATGGCAAGTCCTGTTTTCCACACCCATTTACCAAATGGAAGCAAAGATTGCTTGCAATGTGAGGCGGACCGTGTTACCACCAGCCTGGGCAAAGTCACCTCAGATACCACAGATCACTTTTATACCAACCTTTGATAAATTACCTGACTCTTCCAGACCCTAATAACAGTTATCCAACAGCATGAGAATTCATGATAATAAGCATAAATTTAGAAATTTTGAATATATTTTATTAATTCATTCAAAAATATTACATTAAACAACTTTAACATAAAGATTAAAAATATACATAAGGTACAAATTCATCATTATTATGGAAAAAAAATTAAGAATTATGTGGGCCTGCATGATGTATGATTCCTAGCTCTTCATATTATACTTTTTATGAACAGACTTTACGAGAACAGCCCCGCACTGCTCACAAAGATGTGTCAGATTGCAGATAGGTTCACCAAATTACTTTTGGTCATACAATAAATCAGCAATGCAATTTCATGCTGCAGTCTTACAGGTTCCAGATCACTGCTGTAGTCTATGGCACAAACACATAAAATCATTACAGGTTTATATTTAATAAAGAGATGTGTAACGATGTATTCACAATCCTCTTCTTCCTTTTCTGAATCACATCTATTACGTAATATGGTCAATGTGAGGGCAGCACTTTAGTATAAATTCAAAAAGCTTACCAGAAATAAACTGGGATATCTGCACCACTATGGACAGAAACAGTGAGTCGTGCCTGGCTTTCACATTGATGGTCTTGTATGCCATAGCAAAACCTGACAATTTTGAAGGAATTTTGTTTATTTTGATAAGAACTGTCCAAGATATAGACCTAAGACTGTATATTTAAACACAGCTAGGCTTTTTTAGACCTTCTCTTTGTGTGCAACCTTTGAAAAAGAGTATGCTGCTTGGTTGTTCGTTACTGCATTTCTAGTCTTCCTTAGTCTTTCTTGCCAGATATCTAAGGAGGTACCGTCCTGGATGAGGCAAGTCATGAGATCCGCATGAAGAACTGAGGTACACCAAGGAAGAACCCAGATTTATAATATGTTGTCTATGTATTTATCTTATAATGATTATTTTAACATTATACTCATCAGAATAAATCCATACATGTATCCTCTATCCATACATCTTCAAAGATGTTTTTTTTTTGTTATTCGGGTGTACAGGAATGAGCACCATACTTTATTATAAGTAGATCGGGTGGCACAGTGGCAGAATATTTAATGTTGCCACCTCTGAGTTCAAAGGACCTGGGTCCACTTCCTAGCTTTTTCACTGTCTGTGTAAATTTTAAATGTTCTCCCCAAGTTTAAACACTTTTTCTCCAGTTACTTTGGTTTCTTCCCTATATCCCAAAATTATGAGTGAGCGAGTATGCCTACCAAATGTCCTGTCCAGAGCTGGTCTCTGCTGATGCTACCAGCCTAAACTCTGTCTCCTTGTTAACGCTGTAGTGGAAAAAAAGAATGGATACTTGGATGGTTGGATAGTCAGATTGTTAGCATTACACAGCTTTCATTGACATATTGTCTTTGTATTCATGTAGATTTCCTCCCATAGTCCAAAGACGTGCCATTAGTCACACAAAGACTTGACGCTGACCCAGTGTGAGACTAAATGAGTGAACACTTATGTGGACTCTCGCATGAAACACTTTGGAGTCTGCATTTCAATTGTCGATGCTGAAAAATGTAATTTTCTTAAGTAAGTTAGTAATAGATGAATAAACAAATAACCACAGAAGTCTCACCACTTGCTGTTTTTCACATTACATTTAGCATTGGTTATATTAGTACATAAATTCTCTTACAAAATAATGTTTTAAAAATGACACATTTTTTAACATTTAAATGACAAAGGCAAATTACCTTCACAATTCTTAGCTAATCACAGAGCAGAAAAGCTTATTACACTCTTTATCTCGGAAACTTGCCTTAAACGTTCATTTTGTTTTTGCACTAATAAAGCACTTTATATGGATTTTAACAGATTTTTTTCACACTTATCACAGTACTACTTACATTTATATGACTAGCTACTAGGCTGTAGGCTGACATTGAGCATTAAGGTAGGTGTCTAGTTACATTGACTCTTTATCCCCAAAAAGAGGATCATCATAAGGAGGAGCAGGCAGAGTGGAGCTTGTTGAACTGCTTGAAGTCGACATACTATCATCTTCATCATTGTCTATCAGGAGTACGCAGTCAGACCCTTGGGACTCATTGCATGTTCTTCTATTCTCAGGAGACATTTCATGAGAACTCTCCATCCTTTCCATCACTGGCCATACTGGCTCTGTATAGTTGGGTTTAAAACCCTCCACAACGTCCTTGGAAATGTGCATCCACTCCTGGGAAGATGGCAAAAAGTAGACAATGACATATAACATGCTTTGATCTGTTTGGCAATCTGTGACCTTTTTAATAGTATTTTATTTAGGTAATGTTCTTTTCCTTCACCTTCACCGTTGAGGTGAAACATGTAAGTTTAGAAAATGAATGAATGTGGTTGTCCAGAAGGCAAACAGACAAAGCCAATAAAACAATATAGAATGATCGATTAATAGAGCATATGTCAAATTAATTATTAAAAATACAAAAGAATAAACTCATTCTCTAGCAACACTTTAGTTTAGGCACTACAATAATATGTCTGTTACTCATTTACTCTTATGTAGCAAGACAACAACAACATTTATTTATATAGCACGTTTTCATACAAATGATATAGCTCAAAATTTACAAGATGAAGAAGGAAAAAATGAAAAAAAAATATATAAAAATTAGGCAATACTAATTAACAAAGAATAAAGTAAGGTCCGATGGCCAGGGAGGGCAGGAAGAAAACAAAAAAAAACAACTCCAGAGGGCTGGAGAAAAAATAAAATCTGCAGGGGTTCCAAGGCCATGAGACCACCCAGCCTCCACTAGGCATTCTACCTAACATACATGACCTCAAGCAGTCCTCGTGGTTTAACAAAGGTTTATTTTGGTCTTCATCAAACTTTTAAAACATTCATTTTTAACATTATTAGTTGAAAGAATTCTACTTTATCAATGCCTTTGAGAATATTGAAGACCTGGATTAGGTCCTCCTGCAGTCTCCTCTACTCAAGTCTAAACAGATTTCAAAGTATTAAATGTCCTTAACTTGTGGGGTGCACTTGGTTGCTCTCCTCTGCACAGCTTCAGGTGCTGCTATGTCATTTTTGTAGCATGGTGACCAAAACTGCACACCAGATTCCAGATATGGTCTCACATGCTTTATATAGTATGAGCATAGCACTCCTCAATTTATATTCAACAATATAACCTAACATTTTGTCTTTTAATAGCTTCTGCACATTGCTTAGATAATAAAATGTTTTATCAACATAAACCTCTAAATCATTTTTAGAAGTTGCTTCTGGTAGGAGAAAGTCTGCCATCTTTTATTTATAACTTACTTTCCTTTAGCCCATGTGTAGCACTTAGCACTTTTCTTCATCCAGGCATCCTTACTTTGGACTGTAGACTTTAACATGAGTTTCTTTGCTTGCTTTGCTCATTGATTATCGTTTTATGTTTTGGTTTGGTCACTTATTCTCAATTTTTCTTCTGGTGTTTTGACTCTTTTGCCTAACCCTCAAATTAGATATTGCCGTATCCTTCACTGTACTCTCATCTCCTGGTCTTTACTATTTCTTAGGGCAATCGTGGCTTTATATTGACCTTAACACTAAGGGACATCTAACAAGCAAAATTCCATTTACACTACCCCAGTATAGATGTTAACCTAGATAAACAAATTTGAAAAAAAAAACAATTCCATATTTTTATGAATACTAGAAAAAAAAAATTTCAGCCATAATAAATTTCCAGCATGTATCAATCAGTTAACAGGCCTGTAGATGATGCCGTTTTTCCTGCCCTTGACATTGAACTTGCACACCTTGACAGGCTAGTTACAGTATGTTGAGATTTTATTTATTGACTACACAGCTGTCTTTAATGCAATTTGCTTCCTGTTTTCTGGTTCTGACACCCCCATTTTATTTTAATCTAGATATCAATATATATATATATATATATATATATATATATATATATATATAGAGAGAGAGAGAGAGCACTTTAAAACACTGCTGAAAACACATTACTTTAACATGGCCTTCTCATAACTTCACTTTAACTTAATACTGATACTCTGTATGTTCAATTCATCATAATAACTATTCATAGTGGCTCTAAAATCCATACTGACCCCAACTCTCTCTTCTGTTTCTTTTTCCGGTTTCTTTGTGGTGGCGGCCTGCGCCACCACCACCTACTCAAAGCATCATGATGCACCAACATTGATGGACTGAAAGCCAGAAGTCTACGTGACCATCATCATCAAATCCTTCCATGAGAACCCTAAATACAAAGAGGACTGTTTGATTTTTGTTAGGTAGATTGCCCAGAGGGGACAGATTTTATTTTTTTTCTCCAGCTTTTGGAGTTTTTTTTGTTTTTTCTGTCCACCCTGGCCATCGGACCTTACTTATTCTATGTTAATTAATGTTGACTTATGTTTATTTTTTATTGTGTCTTCTATTTTTCTATTCATTTTGTAAAGCACTTTGAGCTACATTTTTTTGTATGAATATGTGCTATATAAATAAATGTTGATTGATTGATTGATTGATCAAGAACACCAAAGCTGTAAAAATGAGGTAAATAAGCCATAACCACACTCATTTTGAACAGTTTTCTTTGCAGTTTTTCTCTACTACCAATAAAACAAGAGTCACAAATCCAATTTGCTTATAGGTCTACACTGATTGACAACAGCAGGACAATTCCATATAGGAAAGTTGTGATATCCCATAACGCCTTGACCCTAAATATTACCACCACAGGAGCATCTGTTGTGGACTTCAGGAGACACAATGAGAGTTGGCCAGAGTCGGTGGATCTACACTGGACATTGTCAGTTTTTTTAGTTCTTTTGAGATACAGCGCACCAAAGGCTTAGCGTCAACACACTTACGGCACACTGAACAGTGCACAACAGTGCCTTCACTTTTTTAGGCCGCTGAGAAGTCCTGAGAGGAGTAAGCAGAAACATCTCTTGACAGAACATGATTGAAGTGGTGCTATTACGGTGCAGAAATGCAATCAATACTTCTAGAAACTCCATGGAAATGCAGGCACAAATAAACCTTAAAATCATACTCAGAATCAACTACTTCAAATACTAGTGCCATAACATAGGACTTTATTGACGCATATATATACTGGTACACATTTCAGTGATACTGAACAAGTTTTGCAAATTCAAAATACAGAAAACAGGTTCAAAATAGCCTAAAGCAGCCTGTGTCATAATTCTCGAAAAGCATTGTGACTGTGTGAATAATATTTATCAATTCAATGACTGCTAAATGTGGACTGTGGAATCGGGCAGGGAGACATGATTAACGTTTGCAGTTTGCTTCACACTCAGCTGCTTTGCCATGTTACCTCCTCGATCCCTTTGCCTATGCAGTTTCCCTTAAGAATGAAACAAACCCTGATAACTTCAATGGGGTTGCTGTTAGCCACATTTTATTTTTGCTTTCTTAGCACACATCACATCATAAGCTTTTTTTTTAAGACTAAACTTTTTAAGGGTAAACATTTTAGCCTTAGTTGTTTGCTAGTTTGGAGTAATGCTTTGGTGCTACTGGAAAGTGGCACGTATTGCATGCTGGAATGCAAAAAATGAATTTCACTTGACTGTGTTCACATGAAACTGAATCTGAACTTTACTGACTGGACTGCAGTGCATATTTTTGTGAACTCAAAACTTTAGATTTTTTTTTAACAAACCAGTACCATTGGCCATCTGCATGTGGTTATTAAGTCTGGGATAGCAATCAACATTTAGCTTTATATTCTGCACACGTAGTAAGAAATATACGAATGACACGGGAAAAAATGCATTTCATAAGATATAGCTAAGCTGCTGAAGCACCACAAACCAGTTGGCAATTTTTGTAGTGCCTGCTGAGTCTGTTTTGTTGAAAGTATGGCAGGAAGAAAGAGAACAACTGAAGAAGGTACACTGACTGTATGTGAGTAAAAGTAATTAGTGACTTTTGCTGTTTCTTGTTGGTATTTATTCAAGTCCACAATATGATACGGCAGTTCTGCTTTCATGCCTTAGCTAATTGTGATTCATATCAATATTAAAATCAAAAATGATGCCTTGTACTTCCTTGGTTTTCTAATTTTCTAGTTCATCATTTTCTAATCTAAAATGAATTCTAATTATGTTTATGACATTACTGTCTACTCTTTCCGGTAGTAAGGTGTGCATGTGTGTGTACCAGTGGTGAAGCTAGAGGTGGGCAGAGGGGGCAGTCCACCCTGGGTGGCACATTTTTGGGGGCAGCATTATTGGCCAAAAAGCTCAGTTCAATTTGTGTGTAAGCAGCATATTACTCATAAATGAAAAAAGTAAAATTCTCTGATTTTTATCCACAAATACTTCAAAAATAATTTTCAGACTGCCCTTCTGTGACGGCTTCAGACACAGCAGTTGAAATTTATGAGGCAATAACAAAAATAAACATAAACATTACACCGATAATAGTTTCTAAGAAGATAAACAACTAATTTACAATTTATAATTCAATTTCGTTATCAATCTGAATGCGTTCTTGCTCAGAGCAGAAAACATCCCACTTATCACTTGTACACTACACTGGTTTGGCTTTTGCAGTGTAATTATATTAAACTAATAATTAGAACACGGCTTATCAGTGTGTCTATACTATATTCTTGTCTAATTGATGCTTATAAATAATTATATGTCAATAATTATTGCTGTTTCTCTATATATGAATAAATGTATGAAAAAATTATCTTAATTTTTCTCTATACATCATTTTAATTTTCTATGTAAATAGGTTAACATATTCAGCTATGTTGAAGGGTGGCAAATTGAAGCACCGCTCCGAGCGGCACGAACTTGAGCTACGCCACTGGTGTGTACCCCTGCTCCTCACCCTGAAACCCACCAATGCAGATGCTTTTTGCCATCCATGCTTCTACATGTCATTACTTTGCACAGTATGCCGTTTATTGGGGATGGTCTTGTGTGCTTGTATTATATGCTATTTTGGGTGAATAGTATGTCTATAACTTTTACAGATAGAAAGAGATGGCAAAAAATAATTAACATATCCTTGTTACATGCACATGGTGAAATAAACACTGAACTTAAAGTAGAGAAATGAAGCTAAAGAACTTAATAACCCACTTGACTTACCTGAAAATTGCCATTGTATGGACCAAACAGGTCCTCAAAGTTCTTTCCTGGATTCGGAATGACTGGTACCAGAATGATTCTTAATCTGGAAGATATAGAGGGTGACATATGTAGCAAATCAATGTACGTTCTATTGTATACAAGTATGATTTTTCCCAGTGATGAAACAGAAACAGAGTGTGACAGCACCAGCTTCATCTGACAAAAACGTATGCTGGAGGAGACACTATTAAATAAAGAAATACAAACATGGTAGTGACATATCCACACATCCATTTTCTCGAGCAGTATGATGTTGTAAATTTCTACACCAGTCCATCACAATCCCCACTCATGCACTCAACACATCAGGCATGCAGCAAAATAATGGAACCCCAGGAGAAGACCCACTCAACCAACGTGGAGACTCCACAGAGTGAAAAACTGATGAGGGATCCGAGCGCTCAGAAGAAAATATCCAGATATTTTAAGAGGCTTTTTCAACTTATAGTACACCTGGTGATGGGCTAAGAGTCGCAAGACGCTAGTTTCACTAATGCAAATGTCTCTTGTTGTGAGGATACGTCATTGCATATATTTCCTTATCCTACTTGTAGTTTGATATATGAAGAATAACATTTATTTTAAGTGTTACATTTCATAATAAGAATTATGGGCCCAACAACTTTTGTTAAAATTCTGATAGCACGGTATTTTCTTTGAAAATATTATTCATAAAATGCAATATTGCTAACTTTAGAGTACTTTGTCTCATACATTCACATAATGGACTGTAAACATAATGCGACCATTGTAGTTAATCAACATGGGGGCTGGGGTATGAATACCAACTATCAAAACCAAGTATTCTCTCATACTAGGAAAAATTGAGAAAAGAATTTAAATTAACACATGACCTGAGCAAAAAAGACAAAAAGGCCATAGTTAAAAATGGACAAAGGTCAAAACCAGGAGGCTGACAAAATACCAAAACCCAAAACATTTACAAAATCTCTTCATCTTTTACTACATTCTGACACATGCCAAGGAATTCAGAAGCCTAAATGGTATCCAAAACCCTTCATCTTTAACATGCAATGTTATATGCCATGAAGACAATAAAACCACTAATAACAGGCACATGTTTTTGTTGTTTGTTTGTTTTGTTTGAATTGAAATCTTGGATACCGGGATTAGCAAAATGGCAATTTAAATAGCACTGCATTGATGCAGACATGTGGTGATCACACGTTGCGCTTCATCATACAAGCAAAAGAGGAAGTCAGGGAGTCAGGAAGTACTGCTGCCAAATTAGACCTCAAAAACTCAAAAGAAAGGTCTGAGTACAATGCAAAATGTCAGGGGGCTACACATTCAAAAACACCTGAGGCTTACAAAATGCACAAAAACGACATGGGAACCATCAAACCCCTAGTCCGAATAACAAGACTTACTATATATATTCAATTGAATTGATTAAATTAAATTAATTCATTCCAACAAAACTCAAAGTTCAAAAGAAAGGCAAACAATTTAAAACCAAATTCCGAAATAGCAAAGCAGCAAATAAAAATTAAATACCAAATAAACAAAGAAAAAACAACATTTCTGTATTATGGAAAATAGCAAAAAGGAAAAACACAGGAATCCAAAAATCGTGAAAATCAAGTCAACAAACCAGAAGCAAAGCCAATAAACACAAAGATGGCTTTAGACTACTGCCATAGACTGGGAACTGTGTTCCTTTCACAGTTAGGTCAGTCAGAGGTGGAATGGAGACATCTTTGATTGGGCTACAATGACGGCCATGCCTGGGTGAAGCCTGAAGAAACCACTGATTGAAGGTAATGGGCTATTGACCAGGGTGAAAGTGCATTGCAAAACCCAACAAAACATATACAATTCCACAAAAGTGATCATACAATTTATTTTCCATATGATTTCACAATTGCAAAATGTAATACTCACTAAAATGCATTTTTTGTGAGTTTTAAAGTTTTTTTTAGGGTAGGAAGCAAGGAGGATAGCTTCTTTAGAGTTATTCTCCTGCTGAAAATGTCTGCCTCATTGCTTCTGCTGTTGCCTGACCTACCGCAGCTCCTTCCTTGCACTTCCTTATCTTATTTCCCTGCTAGCACATTCACATGACTCCGACTCCACCTCACACTACACACTTGGGGTCTGCGGTAGCACCAAGCCAAGAATCTGCCTGGAGACTCATCATGAGCCACATGCCCAGGGTAATGGATTTTGAAATTTGTTTCCTCCTAGAGGCATGGCACTGGACTCAGACATGATCTTTACTACAAAACGATATGCGCTCACAAACATAGGGAAGCACTAAAGGGAAGCTAAACAACAACAGCAAGGCAATGTTAGCTAGTGCTTCAGAAGAGAGCTGAGGCTATCAGGTGGAATATTTAGAACTTTTAGGTTATGCTTGAGTCCTAAACACATAATTAAAGGGAAAAGGGCCAAGGTAAAATGACAAATAAATATATGGACAAAGAACAAAGAGAGGAGGAAAGTGGCAAGATTTACATAAAATTAAACTGACAAAAAATCAAGACAGTTGTAACAAAATCCCTGTCTGTGTCCTGCAGGCAGTCCCTCAGAACTTCTTCAGGCTGTTTGGGCTTATGGCTTGGCATATTTCAGTTCTTGTTCTATTATGTTTGTCCGACTAAAAACTACTCGCTCTTTTTAGTACTATTTGACTGGCATACATATATTACTATTTTTACTCCCTGCTGCATTGACTCAGATTCTCTTAAAATTTACCATCCCTCAAAACTGGAAGAAGAGGCTTCAATTCAAAAACTAGTGCTCCTTCAAGGTTTACCAAACAAATCAGCCTGGCTCGACCTTGAAAGTCTGCACTGGCCAAACTGGAGCAAAGCTGAAATGTCAAAGGGAGAGGAGAACCATAAAAAACCCTGACTCAGAATAATGAAACAGAGTTACTTATCTCTCTATTATAAAAAAAATCTTGGAAGGTGGGAAGGTGTGAATTTCCCCTTGGGATTAATAAAGTATCTATCTATCTATCTAGAAGACAAGACGTGATTTTTCTCGTCCCGCAAGTTGAGTCTTTTGCCAAAGGTTTTCACCACGCCTGGGGCCGGAAATAAAACAAACAGTAGATGACAAAGTAGAACATCGTAAAGAATTCAAAAACGTTGGCGTGGTACACATGCAGAGCAGGTTAGGGATAACGAAAGTACTAAAATTCAAAAGTCTCAAAAAATGATAGTAAAGATTGCATTACCGGAAACAAACAGAAATTATTACTCGGAGAAATAACGAAAAGTGAAAAGAGATCAAATTTATTGTTCAGATCTAAACTTTAAGTCGGACACTTGTAAATCGTCTAATTTGTGTTGCCACTAGGGAAAAAAAAGTATTGTTTCTTCCCAATGTAGAGGCGTATCTGCGAGAATTAAAAGATTTGTTGTTTGGTGAAAGTGAAATCCCGCAAGAGAAATCATTTCTCATTTGTGTGAATGCTATTGTCAGACACATTTCTTGAAGAGAGAAAGAAATGATATTCACTCACGGGCAGTTATATGTTGTGTTGTCACGATGTAATTCCAAACACAGAATCAAAATCCAATGCGATATTGATGAAAAGGTAAAAGCAAAAAGAGATTGAATATATGGACATAGGTGATATGACAGAAGTGTGCCAAGCGAGATGCAGATCAGCAAGCCAGCAGCTGATCGAGCAAAGAGGAGGTAAAAAAACTGTATTTGTTTCCCATTGTATCACCATTTAAGAGGGAGTTTCGGAGGAGCGACCGCGTCTCCTTGGGGTGCGTTCAGCCCCCCTCTTCACAACGCGAGCAGCTGAGACGCGAAGTGGCTGGCCATGCGGTTGGTGAGCGAAGCAAATAGACCTAGTAATTAAAGAGTTAATCAAAGCAAGAAATTCCTTTAACAGAACAAGGGCAAACGAGAAGCAAAACAGTATGATAAAAAGGCATCCTTTAAACAACAAGGCCAAGTCCATAAACCATGAAGGAAAATCTTAAAGAAAGTCAACAACAAGAATATCAAAGTAAAAACATATTAAAAAGTGGGATACAGAGATGAGACAAACTAACATTAACAAGCTTATGGCTTGCTAGGCTCTTAAACACAACTGGAGGTTTGGGCTCATTATACAATAAGCAAGGTCAATTAACACTCAAAATAATACATAAACAAAACAATACTCAATAACAAAATACAAATATAAAGTAAATATAAACACGTTCAATAACATAAATTACAGAAGAGTACATCTAAGACAATAAAATAAATAAATAAAAAGAAAAGAAATTTGAGCCAGAGAAGAAACAATGGCCACATCATCAAAGATTCAGATCCCAGATGGGATGACTTTTGAGTGAAGTTTGAGGGTCCACTAACTAAAGAGTAAATTTTACTATTTCTTCACAATCATGATATATATTAATTTGCTACATGTAATTATGTTCTAAAGAGAAGAAGTTTTATCACTTTTAAAAATACCTTATCTGTTCCTGCAGTTTACAATGGGGCTGAAGGGTACCTTGGTCTGTAGGTGAATGAAAAAGCCTTACAACTTACCAAATATGTCCACCTTGAAGCTGTAGAGGATTTGATTTAAGGAAACCTGACTTCCAAAAGGAAATAATTATTTTATCACAGACTTTTGGAAATATGTTCCTTGAGGTGAGAATTTGCTGTTCAGTTGTCTGCTTACAGCTGCCATCACGTGTGGAGTGCAGACTTAAATAAGGAAACTGATCGGCTCAAATCACACAAATAAACACAAATCTGAAGCTGTTTAGGGAAATTTAGTCTTTTCAGAAAAAGGAGTGAAAATGTACAGAATTCCAGATGCAAACAAAAACTTACAAAACAGAGTGTTTACAGTTTTCATTGAGCACCTTATGGTACCTACTATACCTTAATGTTGTGGCTTGTGATACTTCAGTAGTATATGAAAACTTGAATGGAAGACCAACTGAGAACGAACCTGTGAGTTTTTAGCGCTCATTTTTCCATGAACAAGTATTTGCAGCCACATCACCCATAATTGAAGCCAACAGCATTTCCAAACATGTTTAAGGTGAGTCTTTCCACTGCAGATGCAAGTGAAGAAGGCTGGAATGTAGAGCCACAGTATAGTAGTTATTAATGGCAATGTTGTTTACTAGCAAAGTGAATAATGCATAGATGAGTAGCACTTATGGAGGACAGCACGGCAGAACAATCTACTGGTGCTGCTTCACAGATCCATCATTAAGGATTTGTTATCTGTGGGCAGTTTGCATGTTCTCCCATGCTTAATGTTATGTTCCTTCTAACATAATATATAAAGCCACAAAGATAATCTGAAATTATGATTCCAGGTTAGCAAGAATGGAATTGTGCATTGGTGCGTGTCTGCAAGTTGGTCCAATGCTGGGCTGCCACCCATTGCTTGCCTTTCACACAATGCCGTGAAGGGAGTGACAATTGGTGACATGAGATGCAGTTTTCTTTTAAAATGGCTGAATCTCACAAATTGTTTCTCTGCTTTATTCCTTCCTAAAGTGATGTGAGCATACTGTTTTATAATATTTGTGCAATTTCAACAAACAGATTAATAACCAATAACATTCATTCCTTGAAAAATGGACATATTTAAAAAGTCAAAGCTTTTTTCAGGTTTGTACCCTTCAGCCTCACTGTAAACTTTGAGAACAGACAAGGTAGTTTTAAAATTTGTAGAAATGCTTCCCTTCAGAACACAATTTTATGTGGCAAATTAAAGTACTGAACGCCATGATTGTGAAGAAATAACACACACTTATCCATTAATGGTTTCTGTTGAATTACCCTAGACTCTGTGCAATTATTGACCTATGCAGATATGTTCACTCTGTTGCCACACTCTTTTTCTCGTCGGCTAGTGAAGCTAGAGAGAGACATACCGTTCATTCTGTGCAAGCATACACACAAGGAACAAAAGGATTGCAGAGCCCATGACTGGACAAATTATGGCTCTGAAAACATATCCATGGAAAAATGAAGTAACCTCTGTGGGATGGAGTGATTCTGTGGGAAATGAAGAAGAAGAGGTAGCGTTATACTGCGTCAAACATAAACAGCTAATTTATACATTCACTGGCCCAATACAGAAGCATATCGCTGGTCCGTTAATAATAAAAACACGGAACTCCAGTAAAGCAGACGACAGCTAGCGGTTGTGAGGAACTGATCATTTATATGTTTCCAACTTTTAAATAGTTATTTTCTTTGATTGTGGCCACATAAGGCACTTTTAAATACAGTTAATTAATGGGCACTATTATTTTTACAGAGGAGATCCTAACAGATTCTATTTCAAAACAAATATTCATATAAGAAAGCTGTACAAATGTTTGAAGCATTTTGAAAAAATGTCCTATTGTTACTGGTCTACAATCCATTTGTGTTTACCAAAGTTAATGCACTGCAACATCAGTTTTTCAGAAAAAATTGAGAATAATGCTTTCTTCAGGATGTTTATTTTCAAATATATCATGAAGCTAAACTCTTGAATCCCTGACACATCTACAAGATCTTAATGACCAAATTATTGTTATAGGTTGTGTACTTTAACAGCAAGTTATCAGTTTGTTTTTAGTGCACTGAAAATGCAGTGCAATTTGTGTGCTGAAGGAATTGCTTTCCAAACACGCAGCAGCTCAATAGGTGAACTTTGACCCACAGAGTTTCTGAGGCACACTTTGAAGAGGTCTTAATTACAAGACAAAGGTCACAGCAAGACATGCTGCAGGCGTGAATGTTTTGTGTCAGCATTGCCAGATACTATGGGTAAAACCACTCTACTGCGTCCTGAGTGCAGCAAATTGACAGGACAAATGACCATAGAAAATTTGATTTGCATCAAATGACCACAACAAGGACACCGAGACACAAAAAGAGTCCCAAAATATACAAATATGACACATAAAAGTTGTTATTTATAAAGAGAAAACTTGTGTATGTTTACAGCGACTCTGACCCTGCTGTATGAGAAGATTTCAGAAAAAAATTAGAAATAATAATAATAGAAGACGACTCACGGGCATATTTCATATCTTCAAGCCATTATTAAAACATGCCTTCTTCATATAACAAAAATAGTAAGACTCAAAAGTGATGAATATGATGTGTAGACTCTTTCTTTGTTGCCTTTAAGGAGGGCACTGAAGAACGTATTTGGGTTTTTGTCAATTTATATTGACTTTCCTGTTGTCACTTTTCAGTGTTATCATTAGTTGTCAATAACTGAATGAAGTACCATCTCCAGTGTGATTCACTCCCTGTGTCCAGAAAGCTCTAACTCTAATGCCTGACAGCCTATCCATCGCCTAATGGTTTGACACAACTGGCTTCTCTGGCACTAGTTGAAAACTATTGCAATTTGTCATATTTGAAGGGAACAAACGTTTTGGGACCAGCAAGATTTTTTTTTGCCCATGATGATGACTGAGCCGATTTAGCCTTCCAAGAGCCATCGTTCTGAAATTAGGCGCTCACATTTAGAAAGACAGACGGTCTGAAATGGGACTCTTTCTGTTCATATTCAGGCTTCAACAAGATTTGGCTTTCTGGCAACAGGCACCTACCAGAGAGAGCTGCCCGACAGGTCAGGAACATCTCAGCTAAGCTTCCGCTCTGTCATGCCTGCAATGCTGGAAGCCATTAACTGAATGATGAGTCGCTATACTCAACTTCCATATGTTGTGGGTGTGCAGGCTAACATATAAAAGGAATCTGTAGCAGTTTCCAGTTTTCCTAGTGAAAGTTGGGGAATTGACTGTACTCATATTGAAATAAGGGCACCAAGTAAGCAGTGATATCTCCATTAACACAGAGGTCATCTACGATGTCAATATGAGACTGACACATGTTGTGGCTTGGTTGCCTGGGTCAGTTTATGATTAAACCTGTGGTTCATTTACTTTGAGGCAAAGTAGTGTTAGCAGAGGACTTACTGATGCTGATGTACATGATGCCTGGCTTGTTGGTAAGAAAACCGGCTGACCCGTCAGCATTTCACTTGGCCTACACTGTTCATTGTAGCAGCAATCTATCGTGGGCTGCATCAGGAGTGGGCAGGAGGAGGAGTATAGGAAGCTAATCAAAGACTTTGTTAAATGGTGCGACTCAAACCACTTACACCTGCACACCAACAAGACCAAGGAACTGGAGCTGGATTTTAGGAGGTCCAGGCCCCTCATGGACACCATGATCATCAGAGAAGACTGTGTGCATAGGGTACAGACCTATAAATACCTGGGAGTGCAACTGGATGATAAATTGGACTGGACTGCCAATACTGATGCTCTGTATAAGAAAGGTAAGAGTCGACTATACTTCCTTAGAAGGTTGGCGTCCTTCAACATCTGCAATAAGATGCTGCAGATGTTCTACCAGACGGTTGTGGCGAGCACCCTCTTCTACGTGGTGGTGTGCTGGGGAGGCAGCATAAAGAAGAAGGATGTCTCATGCCTGGACAAACTTGTTAGGAAGGCAGGCTTTATTGTAGGAATAAAGTTGGACAGTTTAACATCTGTAGCTGAGCGACGGGCACTAAGCCAACTCCTGTCAATCATGAAGAATCCACTGCATCCACTTAACAGTGTCATTTCCAGGCAGAGGAGTAGCTTCAGTGACAGACTTTTGTCACTGTCTTGCTCCACTGACAGACTGAGGAGATCGTTCTTCCCTCACACTATGCGACTCTTCAATTGTCTGTTTTTACATGCATTTTTATTACTCTTTATTTTTTTTTTTTCTATCAGTATACTGCTGCTGGATTATGTGAATTTCCCTTGGGATTAATAAAGTATCTATCTATCTATCTATCTATCTATCTATCTATCTATCTATCTATCTATCTATCTATCTATCTATCTATCTATCTATCTATCTATCTATCTATCATGCCATTGCATGTGCCAGGTGATAATGGCTCCTTGTGCCTTTCTCCAACCCCCAAAGTGCAGAGTAGAGGCACTACATACCATGTATGCTCTTGCATGCTCAGTTGTGATGCATACCATAGGACTTTCCAAATGAAGGTGGCAGTGGCTGGATCTGTCAGGTGGAAAGCTGCTCTTTAGCCAACGAAGGTCTGAAGCATTGTGCACTGCACTACATAACATTGCACAGCATGATAATCTTCCACCCCCAGACCTTGTTGATATGAAGCCAGGTGACTTTACACCCTGCCCACCTACTGAGGTGGCTACCTTTCCCACTGTGAGGCAGAGTGAGGATATAATGCTTCATTTGTGTAATGAACAAGCAAGTGCACAGGTATATTTTCTAATAAGATATTTTAATGACCCGGGCATTTCTTTTAGTACCCCCTTGACTTCCCAGAGCTCCTGGCTCACTTTGTGGATGGCTGTCATTGTGTCTCATTGCGTCTGCAGTACTGCTGCCACTGGTGACACTTGGAGAAGGCTTGGTATGGCACCTGACACTCCACCGGGACCGGTTACATTGTAGTCCTCCTTAGTATCTCCAACAGCAGCCATAACCACCTATGTCATGATAAAGATTGTCATGAAAAGTTTGATAAAAGTATATAATGCACTAGCATGGTTATTTCAATCAAAGTTATACACATAAAAATAACCCACCAAAAACTTAGACATTTTTTTATGTTAGTTGTACATGTACTTTGTAGTGGAGGTTGAGGAAAATGTTATACCTTATTCAGAATGGAGAGAATGAAGTTTATGACATAAAAGTAGACAACTGGAACCAGTACTGTTTTAATGGCAAATGATGTGAAAAATGTTTGTGTGCATACACCAACTATTATAAATTGGATTATTTTTTCATGTACACTTACTTTGATGCTCAAATCCATGCAAATGTTTCAAAATGTGACCCCAGAGCAGGATCATCCGAAAGATCATTTCAGACTTGTGTAAGACGAAGTGGCCATTGCCCATTTTGCTATGTCTTCTAGTGGCACACAAGGCCTGCTAAGATGGCAGATCTAACAGGGATTCAGAAATTCAGCTTCTTCCCCACCAATGTTCCCTCTAAGGAGTAGCATATAGTGAGTAAAAAACATTGTTTATGAGTGACATTTTGTTTAAGCCAAAAATTTATGAGCACCAATTTTCCCAATAAGTACGAGCGACGCCGTCGGAATGAGCGATTGTGCGGGAAGTATGAGCGACACTCTGAATTCATGTGAGCGATCGCTCACGCGCTCAGCTTAGAGGGAACATTGTTCCCCACCTGCTTTCCTGAGAAAATGCTTTTCCTTTTGAAGTTAAGAAGGACAGAGCAAAGAGCCTACCTGAGAAGAGCACAGCACACCACAAATGAAGGGCCACGCTGCAAAGAGAGAGTCCACTCCAATGTATGAAGAATCCACCACTTGAAATTGGAGCAGCAACAAAGCAACCACACAACATTAGGCATCACCCATAAAGCGTTGCTTTGGTAAAACTGTTTATCTGTGCCAAGGTAAAGTAGAACTCTAAATAGCAAGTAAACAGACAGTGTCTTCTATGTTACTTGTTTGTGATGCACCCTTGTCTTCTATGTTGACATATATACAGTTTTCATATTTCTATCATACTTATGTTGGTCCATGAATTGCATTATTCTCTTTCCTAAAAATGTGTGCTTGAGTTACCTTGATATAAGACTAAAGATCAGAAACCCCCTTCAACACAGAAAGGTAAGGAAAATAAAGCAGGAACCTTACCTAATATTTGAATTAATCACTGCCATTGCTGAAGGCAATACTTTTTAATAATTAACTTGACTTAATATTCTTTCCTGCTTTTACACCTGCTACCTGTACTGCTGTAGAAATTGCCAGTAAACACAGTGCTTACATCAGTGCCAGGAAACAGCGGTTGGATAAGTGTTTAATTTCTTTATGCCATCAGTCTATATGAAAATAGGATAAGCCATTCTGGGTTTTCTTTCTGGAAACTGGTTTACACACCACAGAGTAAGAAGGTAAGGGAAGGCAGGCTGATTTCAGATAATGACTGAGGAATTTCTTCACATAAAGGGCTGTTAACAACAGTTCCTTTCTGGTTTACCAGTCTTACCCATAAACTTACAATTGTGTGGTGATTGGCGGCACTAAGTGCACATAGGTGGGCTGTCATCTGCTTTACTGAAGTCATACATCTAAATCATGACCTGCGTAATTAAACACACTTACCTGATTTGTTGCTGCCCCAGTAGACTGGCTTACTCCAGTCACTCCAGTAGTTAGAACCTCCACAATTGGTATTCACTGTAATCTTCACGTAAAACTCATACAGGAGAGATTCATCAGCAAATGGCAAGTTAAACTGAGTTTGTTTCATTATTTCAGGAGAAAACTGTAGTAACAAAATTAGTGACATGTGAGTTCACCACATTTAAGAAGAAACTCAGAGCAGGGTTAGTTTATGCAAAAAATGCTAGACAAGGCAGCCTTCCAAAAATCAGATCCATGTCCATTCTAAAGGATTCCTTGTTATCCTGACCTGGGGCCTCATGTATAAACGGTGCATAAGCACAAAAATATTGCGTACTCTATGCTCAAATCGCGATGTATAAAAACTAAACTTGGTGTAAAGCCACACATATTTTCACGGTAGCTAAAACCCTGGCGTATGCAAGTTCTCCACTCGGTTTTGCAAACTGCGGGCACCCAGCGTCAAAGCAGTGCTTTTGTTCAAGTGTGGTTTTCCTTTCTTTTTTAGATCCGCATCCCTGACACGGCTTCATCATATACACTGAAATTAACCGCATATTGTTTATTAGTTTAAGGCATCTAATTGTAATTAACCTGTAAAAATATAATGGAGCACGGAATAGCCAAACTATTCCAAATACCATAGGTGCTTTAGCGTTATTACTCTCACTGCACCTTCTTCTTCTTCTTTCAACTGCTCCTGTTAGGGGTTCCCACAGCCGATCATCTTTTTCCATATTACTCTCACTGTACTACTCGGAGTATTTATATCACTATATCTGAGTGTGAATCACAGCTGTACAGCAGCTGATCAGAAAGAGAATTATCGGTATACAGCATCAAGCACACGCTGCCTCAGCCATGCTGTCTATTGAACTGCTCTCATACAGCAAACGCTTCAGAGACTTTCCTCGCCGTTCAAAAATAGTTTCATCCCAAGAACTATAAATACACTCAATCAGTCCAACAAGTACTCCTTGTAGAACGCTTTGTACTTTTACCTCAATGTAAACTTCAAATACAGTTATAATATTGCACAACCTGCACCACTTTATAAAACATATATTTACATATGATGACGTTATCATTTTTAAGATGAAATGTAGCAAAATATGTTTATTATATTATACAGATAAAACTTTAACTTCATTTAAATAATCTATATTGTTAATAATTAAATTGAACATGTGAAGCCGCACGGGTTGTTCCTGCCTCATGCTGTATTCTTGCTGGTGCTGGCGCGACACTGGATAGATAGATAGATAGATAGATAGATAGATAGATAGATAGATAGATAGATAGATAGATAGATAGATAGATAGATAGAATAATTAAACATTGTCATAGATGACTCGGGTTCTGACCCGGCAGGGACACCTAAAAGGACCGGAAGGTTGCAAGAATAGCTTCCGGGCCATGAGGGGGCTACCGCCCTGGAGCAGGAGAGGACCACAGGAGAAGAACAAAGAGCTTCTGGCCTGTTGGGACCCGTGGCCACCGCCAGGGGGCACCCTCAAGCCTCGTTGGACTCGGAAATAGTTACTTCTGCCACACTTAGCAAGATGGCGGAGGAACCTGCCAGGGACGCCCGGAGTGCTTCTGGGGCAAAGGGTAGCACTTCCGCCACACCAGGAGGTGCTGCCGGATGGACATCATTAGACACCTGGAGCACATTCGCGCAGGAATAAAAGGCGCCACCTTCCAGCAATCTAAAAGCCAGAGTTGGGAGAGGGAGTTAGACAAAGCTCCCAGGAGGAGAGTAAAGGCGGCTAAGGACTGAGAAAGGACTGAATTGGCGTGATTATTGCTGTGTGCATTGTGTGGTGTTCTGGGACTGTGTTTATTTATGAATAATAAACGTGTTAACTTTATAAATATGTGGTTTCCGACTGGTGGTATCCGGGAAAGTCTCACAACATGTACTATGAAGATATTTCAATGCTCCTTAAAAGTTTTGAAGAATTGCCGTTCTCAGCTTACAGATGGCTTAATGTCTATTACAGAGCTGATTGTCTGGCGATTGAGAACTTGGAGAAAGAAAAGGAAGGACAGGAATTGGAGGTTAGTACGTTTGAAAGAGACAGTAATAAATTATTTCATCGAAGGTCACGCACAATCACTGCACCACCGTGTTCCTGTGTTTAATAACATGCTTTAATTCCTATCATAATAAAAATGATATCAAGTATACATCTCAGTATTTAAATTATTCAGAGAGCTGTAATATCATGAATGTAATGGATTCTGTGTCTAGTCGGAGTAAGAGAAAGCCGGTTTAAGAAGGATGTAGTGATTCACATACACAGAGCACATAGAAGAACACATACAAAACAAAGCATTTAACATGCTACTTTAGTTCCGATGGGATTTGAGAAACTAGTAAATTAAATGATTTTAAGATGAAGTTTATGATGGGCTACTTTAATGACAAAATAAACGACATGATTAAAATGGAAATTTCGAGATTACAGTTGATATTTCGAGCTTTTTTCCCCACTGAGTCCTTAATATTTTCTTTTTCTTTTCTCTGTATCCTAACGAGCTTTCATATGACACTCAGACGGTGGACTACAACTCGCCTATTCACAGCTACTTTGATATCTGACAACTTCTTTTTTATTTCAGGCACTGTGCAACTTTGTGAACTTGAGCTTTCAAGTCTCTCCGACACACAATGTCACTCAATGAACTTCCTTTTGTTGTTTATACCACTGTTTAAACCAAATAGTACGTTTTTCTTTGCCTTCACTTGATATTCGCTGAAATTCTTCTATTTCCCCCCGTGCTTTTGCCATTGCCTTTTCACAGAACGCTGAGCTGTAGGGCTATTTATATTGATTTGCATATTCAGAGAGGCATAATTCTGGGAAGAGTTTGGGGAGTGGCAGCAGGCGCATGCATGTGCGTTACTTTTCACACTGACCGGGATTTATGGAGCGGAAGAACATGGAAGTTGGCGAATGCACAGATTTATGCATCTGGATTTTTTTCTGCGTATGCACATTTCTGCTTTTGTCTGTACGCCATGTTATAGTGTGAATTCTTTTCATGGTGTTATGCATGAGGCCTCTGAACTTTAAGCCACAGTGCACATTGACACCTGGCTCTAGGTCATTCCATGTTTAGGCATGTAGTGCCTTCTGTTTGATAAATTACAAATAGTATAGTGAAGTAACTGAACAATCTCTTACCTGCCATTGCACGTCCTTGTTGTTTTTATATTTCACTTGTGATAGCAAACATCCTTTTTTTAATGTTACAGGGATGTTCCAGGTAAGATTGATGTCATTGTCACTGCCGGTAGTCACGCTGATATTCACAGGAGGATTCATTAGCACTGGTGAACAGAAGGACACATGCCAGTTAGCTCAGTGTAAGCACAATGTGGTGGGTCAAGTTGTGGGTGAATGCAGTCCAGTTCTGGTTCTGGTGGGATACAAAGGCTACATAGCTTTATTAATTTGATGTCTGTCCCTGCTGTTAGCTGAAGATCTTGGTGTGGCCCAGTTCTCTGTCTGAAATCTCAGGAACTTCACAAAAGTGTGACTTTCACTTCAACTTGAAAATCAGAAGCTCGGTAAACAGTAGACACTTCCTTTTAGGTCTATAGCTTGTAAGAATTTCAATGTCTTTCTCCAGTCTAAAAAGTTCACTGACTTTTCAACCTAAATTAGCTTGATATGAGCGAGTGTGTGTATCTGCACAAATGTGTGCTCTGCAATGGATCTGTACCCTGTCCTTGGTCGCTTCCTACCTTGTCTCCAGTACTACTAGGATAAGTTTCTGACTCATTGAACTTGAGTTCATTTAAGGGTATTAAAAAATTGATGGATTGAATCTGCAAATCTATTTGGTGATGTTAAGCCACAACTACATCCTAAAGTATTTCACTATAGTTGTATGCAACCTCGTGTAGTTCAGTTTAGTGCAGGGGTCCCCAACTCCAGTCCTGGAGAGCTACTGTGGTTGCAAGTTTCCATTCTAATTCTTTTCTTAATTAGTGACCAGTTTTTGCTGCTAATTAACTATTTCCCTTTATTTTAATTGACTTTTCTTGGGTCTCTGACCACTGAATTAATTCTTTTTTTCCTTAAACAGCACCTAAACATAAATTTCATGTGAAGTGAGCCAACAGATGACCAACTAATTTGGGGCCTCAAACTTCAACCAACTTCATCTCATTCAGTTTCTTAATTTGAAGCCAATTCTCGTTGCTAACTAAACCCGTTATTTAATTCCATGGCAGACATTTCCACAACTGTTGATTTTCTTTTTTAAGAGCACTGTCAAAATGTTTTGTGGACCTGAGCAGATCAACATTACTGAGGCCTTCACCTTTCTTTATTTTCAGTAATTGTGTGATGGACGCAGGTTGTTTTGTATGTGCTGGTTTATTTTGTGTCTTAATATTGTTTGTTTGCTAGAGTTAATTAGCAGGAAAATCTGGTCACTAATTAAGAAAAGGGTTAGAATGAAAATCTGCAGCCACAGTAGCGCTCCAGGACTGGAGTTGGGAGACTGGAGTGATTAGCCCTAGGATCATCCCCCCAAATGGTGATATTTTAACTGCTTCTTATTTGTCATCTGTTGAGTGCAGACTCTTATATACTCTGGACTAAATTGTTGCTACCTCCATTCTCATCCACAAAGCTCATTACAAGAGTGAACAGAGTTAGTAGTACCTTTTTGTTTCAGTTCCAATGTTTCTTCCCACTGGACAAAGGTTTCTGAAGAGGACAGATTTACTCGGAATTTGTTGAACTTCAGGTTTTCGTTATATTCCAGTATACAGCCGGTGTTGTGTCCCTCCTTCTGGATGTATTGTGAACACTCAGAATACGGCAAAAGTCTCATATATCTGAATATTAAATAAAAAAAAATGTGCATTTTACAAAAATTCAGTATATTACCTTGACAAATGAATACTGCTCACACTGAGTAATCTGTTAGTTAGTTAAACAAAGTTAATACATGACAGCGGAAAATAACATACAAGAAAAATTCACAAAGTATGACAAAATTAAATACTTTACAGTATATGAGGGAGGTGAAGCAACAGTATAATTTTAAGGGAGTCTCTTAGACTGATTATGTACCATCCATTTTCTATACCATTTTCTATACCTTGTTGTTTTGCTATAGATTTGCAGGGGAAGGGTCCTGTCTGTCCATAACTGGGGAAGCACACCCAGACAGCTACGTGCACACACGCACACACGCACACACACAGTGCCGAATCCATGGCCAGTCAACGTAGCAGCATCTCCCAGTGCATCACAAACAGATCTTTCATTTATATGTGTCTAATATATGTTATTTATATAGAAAAACAGAGAGAGAAAAAAGTGGGAGGAGAAATGTGTATCTTCATGCTGTTTTTTGGTATTTGGCTGTTTTAACATTAGTAGAATTTGAGTCCAGAATATCCTCAATCTCAGGCTTCAGTTCACTTTTACCACAATGGGGAAGGAGAAGCAGAAGGCCTCATAAAAGAACTGGAGGGAGCCTGCTTGAGCCTAGAAACATGGAATGAGGGCGGGATAGAAACCAATGCTCTAGTGCTGATTTTTTCGTGCAGTCTACAAACTGTTTACCAAACCTCACCATTAACAGGTTATTTAATACAAAGCTTTAAATATTCCTCAACCCAGCAAGAAACTCCATTACACTAGGCACTGAAGAATTTTCAGAAACAATGTTTGTGACCGTGAAGATTTTGTTTTACCAAATGAAAGGAGGGCAAACTAGAAATAATAGAGGGTGACCAGGATGAGAAAGTTACTTTGCATGGCAACATCACAAAATGTAATGCACAAAATGGCACACTCCACAAATACAAAGAAAATACACTGAAAAATAATGTCTAATCTAAAAACTAATGCCAACATTGAGTTTTGTGGCCCCAAAAACATATATGCAGATATTGAAGAAATTGGAAGACAAATTACATTTTTATAAATATACACCAACTGCTCAGTGGTGAGTAATTTTCTTAACAGAGTTAATATTCTTTAAAAATCTATGAACTACAACTAAAACATTGGTATAACCTTGCAAGGAGGGCAAATCCATTATGAAGTTCATGAAGATCTCCTCCCAAGGAAGAAGAGGGACATGGAATTGTTTGTAAAAGACCTGAAGGCCTCTCTTGACTATCTATGCTCTACTACAAATTTCACATGCAAGGATTCAGATCTTTATGTCCAAAAACATTTTTTCCCACCATAAAAATCTTTGAACTAGTTCCAAAGTTTGTTCAGTACAAGTGAGTGCTCTTGAGAAGAAAGCACAGTTTTTCCAGTGTCAAGAAATCCTTGAAAAAGGATGACACCAACTCATGAAGTATCAACTCGTATATAAACTCATTTATATAGTGGACATAGAAAAGAATCACCCCCTTAGATATATTCCCATTTTTCTTTTGCTTTACAGCCTTAAATGAAAACACACAAGCCAATATTTTTTCCAGCTTTACTTACTCAATGCAATCAATAACATCCAAGTGAAAGATATCACAGCTACAGTTTAGAAGAATTTTAAAAAATCAAAAACAAGAAATACTGAGATTAATAAAGGATCACCCCCCAATGTCAATATCAATATTTTCTTGAACCACCTTTTGCTTTAATGACAGCCTTGAGTCTTTTGGGATACTTCTCTATCAGCTTGGCACATCTAGATTGAGTAATATTTGCCCACTCTTCTGAGATTAATAAAGGATCACCCCCCTCCTAAACAATATTTATAAACTCAATCAGGTGTAAGTAACCACCATTTCCACTGCAGACCATGGTTACTGGCTTCTTTCCACCTGTGATCAGTTATAAAAATAAAAACAGCTGTTCCTGGTCCATTCATTCCCTTGCTTGGTGGTGCAACTGACAGCAAACAACTGAGCAAGCCGCTTTCAAAAGATCTCAGGGATAGAGTTGTGGACAGATATAAGGCAGGAGATGGATGCAAAAAAAAAAATCTCAAAGGCTTTATCAGTCCCAAGGAGCACAGTAAAGTCCATAATAAAGAAGTGGCAAGTGTTTGGTACTACTAGGACCCTCCCTGAATCTGGCCGTCCCTCCAAACTGGATGGAAGAGCAAGGAGGAAACTGGTGAGAGAGGCTACCAAGAGGTCAGTGGCCACTTTGAAAGAGTTACAGGATTTTATGGTAAAGAGTGGTCATTGTGTGCATGGGACAACAATTTCACAAGCACTCCACAATTGTGGCTTGTTCGGTTGGGTCGCAAGGATAAAGCCACTTCTCAAGAAAGGCCACATTAAGGCTCATTTGAGCTTTGGCAGAATGCACCTTAAAGATTCTGATGCCAAGTGGAAAAAGGTCTTATGGTCAGATGAAACAAAAATCAAATGGTACACCTGGTGGAAATCCAATGCAGCTCACCATTCACAACACACCATACCTACAGTAAAGCATGGAGGTGGCAGCATCCTGTTGTGGAGGTGTTTCTCTGCTGCAGGGCCTGGGGCTCTCGTTAGGGTAGAAGGAAAAATGGATGGGGCAAAGTACTGTCAAATTATTGAGGAAAACCTGCTACCCTCTGCCAGAAAGTTTAAGGTGGGTAGAATGTTCACCTTTCAACGCGACAACAACCCGAGCACACACAGCAAAATTGACCACACAGTGGCTGAAGGAGAAAAAAGTGAAAGTCCTCATGTGGCCCAGTCAGAGCCCAGACCTAAATCTGTGGAAAGATTTGAAAATAGCAAACCACCAACGCTCACCATCCAATTTGACCGAACTAGAACAGTTCTGTAAAGAAGAGTGGGCAAATATTACTCAATCTAGATGTGCCAAGCTGATAGAGAAGTATCCCAACAGACTAAAGGCTGTCATTAAAGCAAAAGGTGGTTCAAGAAAATATTGATATTGACATTGGGGTGTGATCCTTTATTAATCTCAGTAGGCCTTGTTTTTGATTTTTTATAATTTTTTTGAACTGTAGCTGTGATACCTTTCACTTGGATGTTAGAGGTTGCATTGAGTAAGTAAAGCTGGGAAGAAATATTTTTTGCGTGTGTTTTCATTTAAGGCTGTTAAACAAAAAAAAAATGGGAATATTTTGAAGGGGATGATTCTTTTCTATACCCACTGTGTATATATATATATATATATATATATATATATATTAATAAAAGGCAAAGCCCTGACTGACTCACTCACATACTCATCACTAATACTCCAACTTCCTGCGTAGGTAGAAGGCTGAAATTTGGCAGGCTTATTCCTTACAGCTTACTTACTTACTAGAAGAGTGAAATGCTTAAGCCCTTCACCTATGGTTCTGCATGTGAGTTGATGGCTGCTGCTGAATTGTTCGGTTGTCGCTTTCAAGTGTACCGAAATGGCCAAATATTTTACACCTTTCGACAACCGCCAATGCCTCTTAAACATCTTAGATTCACAGGTGACGATTTCAGTAGTGGACACTTTGATGTTTATGAATGTTTAAACTCTCAAAAGCTGAATGTGAAGTTATTGATGAAACCGGTTGTATGCTTATAACGCTTGAGAGATGCCGAATGTCACTTCAACACAAGTCCTGCAAATACTGTCGTAATTGAAACAAACCATGAAACTCAAACCGATTATGACAGCAGCAATCCAAGCTGTGCGATTTCAGACAAGATTACTGTTCACATGGCCAACTGTAAGTTGCATGCTCAAGAGTAAGCTCAGCGCACAGCTTGCTCATATTACAACCAGAGGGCCGAACTGACAATGTGGTATACAAAGAGATCCTTAACAAATAATTATTGATGTATTTTCCCTCATTTAAAAAGGTTTACTTTTCTTCTTAATGAAAATTTTAAGGCAGTACTTCGCCGCTGCGAAATGCGGGTATTTTGCTAGTATATATATATATTGTGAACATTGCCCTGGACACAGACAGGCAGACACGCTCAGGTCACCCAAGATACGTTTATTTTTTATTCCTTTACCAAAGTCCATGCTCACCAGCCCCAATACCCTTCAGTCCAGGCCAATCCAATGCCTTCTCTCTCTCTCTCTCTCTCTCTCTCTCTCTCTGTCTCTCTCTCTCTCTTCTTCAGACCGCCTCCTGCCTTCTCCAGACCTTGTCACTCTTCCACCCGATTCTTGTCCCTTCTGCAGGGAGGCGGCCCCTTTAAATAAGCACCCGGATGTGCTCCAGGTGTGTTCCTGGCAATCTCCCACCGACACGCCCCAGTGTGGTGGAAGTGCCGGCTCTCTCCTTAAAAGCACTCCGGGTGTCCCCGTTTTCTCTTCCCCTAAGCACTTCCGGGTGTGGCGGAAGTGCTGAGGTCTAGGGTCTTCCAGGTATTGGGGTCCCCCTGGTGGTTCCCAGCTCTTTACCCGAGGCCTCCAGGGCGGTCGCCCCCTCGAGGTCTGAAGGAGGCACCAGCCCTCCTCCTGTCTTCTCGGGCGTCCCGGCTGAGTACCACCTCCATCCGGTTGTATATATATACACTCGCCTAAAGGATTATTAGGAACACCATACTAATATGGTGTTTGACCCCCTTTCGCCTTCAGAACTGCCTTAATTCTACATGGCATTGATTCAACAAAGTGCTGAAAGCATTCTTTAGAAATGTTGGCCCATATTGATAGGATAGCATCTTGCAGTTGATGGAGATTTGTGGGATGCACATACAGGGCACGAAGCTCCCGTTCCACCACATCCCAAAGATGCTCTATTGGGTTGAGATCTGGTGACTGTGGGGGCCATTTTAGTACAGTGAACTCATTGTCATGTTCAAGAAACCAATTTGAAATGATTCGAGCTTTGTGACATGGTGCATTATACTGCTGGAAGTAGCCATCAGAGGATGGGTACATGGTGGTCATGGAGGGATGGACATGGTCAGAAACAATGCTCAGGTAGCCTGTGGCATTTAAACGATGCCCAATTGGCACTAAGGGGCCTAAAGTGTGCCAAGAAAACATCCCCCACACCATTACACCACCACCACCACCAGCCTGCACAGTGGTAACAAGGCATGATGGATCCATGTTCTCATTCTGTTTACGCCAAATTCTGACTCTACCATTTGAATGTCTCAACAGAAATCGAGACTCATCAGACCAGGCAACATTTTTCCAGTCTTCAACTATCCAATTTTGATGAGCTCGTGCAAATTGTAGCCTCTTTTTCCTATTTGTAGTGGAGATAAGTGGTACCCGGTGGGGTCTTCTGCTGTTGTAGCCCATCTGCCTCAAGGTTCTGCGTGTTGTGGCTTCACAAATGCTTTGCTGCATACCTCGGTTGTAATGAGTGGTTATTTCAGTCAAAGTTGCTCTTCTATCAGCTTGAATCAGTCGGCCCGTTCCCCTCTGACCTCTAGCATCAACAAGGCATTTTCGCCCACAGGACTGCCGCATACTGGATATTTTTCCCTTTTCACACCATTCTTTGTAAACCCTAGAAATGGTTGTGCGTTAAAATCCCAGTAACTGAGCAGATTGTGAAATACTCAGACCGGCCCGTCTGGCACCAACAACCATGCCACGCTCAAAATTGCTTAAATCATCTTTCTTTCCCATTCTGACATTCAGTTTGGAGTTCAGGAGATTGTCTTGACCAGGACCACACCCCTAAATGCATTGAAGCAACTGCCATGTGATTGGTTGATTAGATAATTGCATTAATGAGAAATTGAACAGGTGCTCCTAATAATTCTTTAGGTGAGTGTGTATATATATATATATATATATATATATATAGTATAAATACCTAGAAAAAATAAGATACCTTTCAGTGTCCTCGCATCCACCACACCACTCAGTGATAAGCTGGGATTGAATCTTGATATACATTTAGCCTTCACTGTTTTTTTCTGCTTTGATTTTGGTTTTGCGCTGCTCTTTTTGTTTTCATGCTTCCAGTTTCATGTTTGTTTGCTTTTGTTTGCTCCATTTGCATTTGTTGTTAATGAATTGTTTTTGTGTTTTCAATTAGTTTTTGCATTTTCAATTTGTTTTTGTGTTTTCTCATTTGCATATTCTGATTTGCTTTTGCACATGAAATTTGTTTTTTCTGATTTGGATTTTGCTTGATTTTAATGTGTTTTTGTGTATTGCGCTTCTGGGCCTCCGTTGTAAACTGGTTTGCAGAAATAGCAAAGAGTAGTCCTCTCCCACCCATAATGATCCAATCTGTATTCCAGCTGGTTTCATTTCAATGGTTGAAATTTAAAAATCCTGGAATGCCTTTCAAATTGGCCAGTGGACATTATAGACTAGTACTAAAATCTCAGATTGTGACACCCATAAGCATTTGAGAGTTAAAGTTGACAAATGGATATTCTTGTACGGCTGGGCTATGCTGAATTTATTTAGCCAAGTTGTCAAGCTCTGTGTTGTCTATGTTGCCTACAGCAGCCTAAAAAAGAACATGATAAAAAGCAGCCAAGAATAGGTTTGATTTTGTCATAGTAGGATATTTGTCAATACATGTCTTAAATGACACTGTGTTTTGCGTTTTTTTGAGGAAGTATATCAATTGACAGAGTTTGTGAAACTGTGTTTTGGTGTGTATTGCAGATATTTGAAGTGTACGCCGTCACTGCAGTTTATGTGATGGATCCCATGTGCTCACTAAAAAGAGATGGGCCTGTGGGCCCAGAAAGTTATATTTTTTTGTCAAGAAAAACCTTACAAACTTGGTTAGAGAGGCAAGCTGATATTGCAAGAAACTGTTCAAATGAAAAGGTAACTCAGAGACTATGAGAAGAGAAATCTGATAGAACGTATTGATAGCAGAACGATACTTACTAGAGGCACAAGGAAATCCAATTGAAAGAAAGAGGGCCAAAAGCAAGATGGGAAAACCAACTTGGCTGTTCAGCGACCTGACGGGGGCCGGGGAAGCTTTTAAATAATACAACCGAAGGTGAATGTCCTAAACAATCACACACTTGGGTAACTGGGGGCAGCAATATTCAATAAAATGGGGTAAAGGAAAAGAACAGTATGTAAAGGAGATAATAGAAAGCAATAAGTTAGCCTGAAAGCAATACGTTAGCCTGAAAGAGTGAACAAAAAAAGATGAAACAATTAAGATATACTAAGAATGACCAGATACTACAGAATGAAAACACTAACAAGCTATAAAATTAAGCAAGATCTGTTATGGGCAATGACTGGTTTCTAATTAAGAAATGAAACTGGAACAAAACCCAGGACTGTCTAGGACTGATTCTGCAGATCCCTGCACTAGTGGCTCACTCCTTCATCACCTTTTACTGAGTAACTGAAACACTCATACATATGAATGTTTCTAAATATGTTTTATAAGTATTAAAAATGTTAAAAAATTCAAATATCATTCTGGACAGGGAGATAAACCAACACAGGAACTGGGGAACTCCACACAGGTCAGAATTTGATCCCAGGCCTCTGTAGACTGAGGCTGCTACTATCAGAAGATACTCCAAGTAAGATGACAAGGTGCGTTCATCTTGCAAATATATTAAGGGGCACCAACATTGCAAAGCTACTGTATATTCAGGGCAACTTTATTACATTCAGTTTCCAAATTAAAATGTCCTGAGAAGAGCTGGACTTGCCTGGCCGCACCTGACCAATTTACAGGTGTCAGTTAACCAATCTGCTTGTGTTTTTGATGTGTTGGGGACATCGACGCAGACAGCAACACAACCAGAACTTGAACCCAAGTGCTGCAGCTGAGATTTAGCTCTAATCATTGTGCCACCCTACAGCAAATGAGCTTTTCCAATGCCAGTTTTCTTGCAATTCCACAGCCTTGTCATAAAACCTTTTGGCAAGCTCAACTACATCCATTCTCTGGAACACGTTTCTTAGGTTTCCATGTCACCATCTGTATTCTTCTTTAAATTTATTTACAGCTTTGTGTAGTACTGGTTCTGATCTGAATAGCATGGCAACTAACTGCTCCAGAGGCGTGGGATCAAATGCTGACCTGTACGGAGTTTCCCAGTTCGTGTGTTGGTGTTTCCCACTGTCCAAATGGGTGTAGAGTGAGTGCATGTGTTTTAGTACGCGCTTTGATGGGCAGCCGTCTGGTCCAGGATGATTCTTACCTTTCACCCAGGGCTGCATAGGCTTCTTTGGTAAACACATAACAAAATAAGATATTCTTTTAATATTTATGAAAGTTTCTATATATGTTTTATATGGATGAGTGTTTCAGATACTCACTAAAGGGTGATGGAGGTGTGAGGCACTGATGTAGGAATCTGCAAAAAAGTCATTGGTCATTTGAGTCCAGACCATTCCCGTGGAAGTCCCCAAAGTGGCAAGATGGTTCTTATAACCAAAGCTCGGAAAAATTGTTACCCACTAATCACTCTGCTGCAGTTTTGTCAAATGAGGCAGTACAGTAGAGGCCTTCACAAGACACTCTTCACAGAATGTTTGGATTTGGCACAGGGGCAAAGAAAAAAAATCTAAAGTTTAAATGTTGGTGATTATTTCTCCAGAGTCTGTTCAAAACAAACCCACTGTTCAACATGAAGGTCAAAATGGTAAACGTTGAAAAGGCTCCCTTTAAAAGTTGAGGCTCCCTCCATCCAGGGCTTTGGCGATGTTCAGCATCTTTAGTCTTCCCTGCTTAGTACTGGGGAGTTTTGCCGAAGTATTAAATGTAACTTTCAGGATTCAGCCTGTGTTCGCTGCTCTCCTTAAGCTTGTTTGCTAAGATTTCAGGCATTCGTTCAATTTCTTAGATTAGGCCTTTTCATCACATTAAGGAAGAGTTTAGTATATTGAGATTATTTGTTCTTGTTCAGTGCTTTTGGTTATTTTTCTGATTTTTTGTGAGCTTTTGAATTATATTTACAAGGCATTGCTGTGGTTTATTACTTAATTATTCTCAGCTTTTTAATTAATACATTTGCTCTCATTATTTACTTCTTTCAGGGCTGATGTCGACTTTTGTCAAAAGAAGTAGTTGACGATTGTAATCAACTGTAAACTGCGACAAAACCAACAGTTTAGTTGGAGTCTCGCTGCTAGAAGGAAAGTTAACTCCTTTGGTTTTGACCGAGATTTCCTGCACTCCCATGAGTAGCGAGGCACAAACAACAGTAAAAATGGCAACGACACCTGGCGAGAGATCAAAGCGGATGTGTAAAGCAGAATACTCCAGGGATGACGTTTCGCCCATTCTCTCTGAACTGGACTATGACTTGTTGGACTCCGATTTTGATACAAGCAATCGAAGATGAATGTGAGGTTCCAGCTTCAGCTGACTGGTCCCCAGCTATTCGTGCTACTGAACAGGTTCAAGTAGCTGACACGCCTATGGCACTGTTCACCTGGGAGGACTGCCACCTAACATTGATAAGATGCAATGTACTGCGAAAGTGACCGCTGCTGCTGCCCCAGCCACACAAAGACAGCCTGGCATCAAACCTGCTGCACATTCTTGGCAAACTGGCAGCCACAGCATGTAGCAACAGATGTTTTCTGTTGATTTCTATGTGAAGCCATTGCCTTTCAGAAAACTGTTTTTTGGAAAAAATATTCAGCCCTCAAAGAGTTAAGTACGCTTTTCAAGTTTAAGAGTATTTTTTTATCAAGGCTTCCCTTCCAATCATAACTGGTACTGCCAGGACCTCAGTTCTATGAGCTTATAATCAGCGTGACCACAACTTAGGAATTCAAGACACTAGCACAGGTCTCCAAAGTCAGTCCTGGTGAGCCAAAGTGGCTGAGTGTTTTTATTTCAACCCAACTCTTTAAGAAAACTCAATTCTTGCTGTTGAAGCACTTTTTGCTCAAGCAACTTTTTTATGCTTCAGCTTAGCTGTCTTGCTTGTTAAAATTCCCCACCTTTAGTTGCGTATTTTAGCCTTAAACAGCTGCATTAACAGTTTTTTAATGGCTTCTTATTAGCAATAAGAAGTAAATGACAAACCAGCAGTTCTCCATTTCACTTGTATGGTAAAAGTAAATATTTGTAATGAATCTACAGAGAAAAAAGTGCAGGATTGAGAGTTACTTACCCATGTCCAGTTACAAATAATGTGGATGATGTCCTCGGAAAAGAAAAGAAAAGAAAATGACAGTATACAGGTCAACCCTCTTCACTCAAGCTCTCCAAGACGTGATGCCCTGTCATTCCACATCAAGAGGGCACACTGCCATGCATCAGTATGGCTGCAGGCACACAAGCGTCATCCTATACTACCTTCACCAGACACTATGGGATTGGCAAATCGAGAGAGGCCCTCTTGTTCTTATCCTGAGCTCTCTGCCTGTAGTGCCTAAGTCGACATGATCACGCACAGTTGTAGCACACAGTGCAAAAGAAGCTGCCATGTGTAAAATGCAGGACAACTGGAGAGACATGCAGAAGTCCGAAGTAGAAAGATAAAAGTGATTGTAGGGCAAATAAGAAAATATTGTGTTATGAATAAAAACACTCCTCAGACACCTTAAGCTTCATCAAAATCAATGTGATATAAAACATACTGCTTAAGTTATGTAAAGAAAGAAGAATTGTGTTAAAGAGCTGTTTTTTGTTGGAATTGTTGCATTTTGTTTGCCCGTGGCACAGATGTTGAATTATTAATCATTTCTCATCAGGAACACAATATTGAACTTAACAAATATAAAAAAATGAATTCAGCATACCCAACTCCTTCAGGAAAACACATTTGTCAGCTTTGACTCACGTTTGCTGACAACTTTTAAACTACAAAGATTTCACAGATTTACAACCCGTCTATTATGAATTAGCAAGAAGATAAACTTATTCTCTACAAAATCTCAAATCAATTGCATCAATTTCTTGTTTCTTTGGCAGTAGTCATTAAACTTAACTCGCAGAGAAAGAAACATCCATTTATAAAGTCAAGCCCACTTATATTGAAACCCTCCTTGGTACCATGGGTGTGTGTGAATGCTCAGCTTGTGTGGATAAACCAATATCTGAAAGTAAAATCCCCCTCTCTGCTCCCAGTTGCAGAACAGGTTCCATGAACTTGTCAGAGGGAATATTCATGAACTACTAAACAATATCGAGGCAGCAATTCTGAAATCCGCTGAGCACAGCATGCCTGACTACAGTAGTTAATGGGCAGTCGGCCTCTTGCCATCTAACACAGGAGGACTGTGGTGTAATTATCGATGACACAAAAATAGTGCATAGAAGAGCAGGTAATACGTCTAGAACTAAAAATACAAGATCACTAGCCGCACATTTCAGATGGACAAAGCATGTCGTGATTCCCACACTGCTCAGGTTTTGCATTCTTTGGTGTACCAGCATCATGGTACTCTTGTAGTGACCTTCACCAAATACACACACAGGGTATCCAGAAATGAAAAGAGAACAGGGAACTCACATTACAAAATCTAACAGATTTTACAATTTTTCTTGTAGCAGGCAAAGGGGATTCATGAATCTCAATCGCCATTGTCCTGCTTTAGGTCCATACGCTTGGCCTCTCACCGCACCCTTGGAATCTGGCAGTGTCTTCATTACACAACCCAAAACCTGAGAATGACAAGGAGCAACTGCATCTACTTGAGACTAAAATGACACCTCCTGGCTCAACAGTACATTCCTTATTGTTGCTCTTGAAAATGCATACTGATGATTGTTGGATAAAAAAACGCCAGGAGAAATGATGGAATGCTGGTCTGCGTCTTCAATAGTAGTAAATGATTGGGATGGGTGTCAGTGCATGTCAATGGCTAAGATCATCTCACATTTATGGGTCATAACACATTAAACTCCACACATTACAGTTTGAACACCTGACCAGAGCTGCTTTGTTTGTCACAATTTGTGCTAGCGATTTCACAGCTCTGGCACTACCCATGGCTCCTGCTGCAAGTGAAGATGCTGTGTTATAATCATTTAAGGCAATGGCGATGACCCTATTGAGACTGGCTTCCTTATTGTGGTCATTTTCATTTTTGTATTGTTTTCTCACATTGACATTATTAGCAAAGAAATGTTACTTTATTTTTAAAAGCACCACTAGTGTCTGACCACCAAGAGCAGCCACCTGATTCAGCTGAACCTCAAGCAAGCAACCAAGAGAAAAAACAAAAAGTGCTATCAGATTTACTTAATTCAAGATCAGGGCTTTAGGTGGCCAGAGGAAGGAAGACCAGAAGCAAAAATAAATAAATAAAATAAAACATTCAAATTAAAAAAAAAAATGAAAATGGGGTGATCTGCTTACTTGCTGAAGAACGTGTAGTTGATTTGAGGCACCTCATCTTCACTCCACATACACTTAGTGTACTCCTGGTTGTAGATAATACAGCTGATATCTGTAGAATAAAATGTACAATAAAAATGAGAAATAAAAACATAATGATCTAGTAAAGATTAACCATCAACAACAGCAATTCAAGAAAGGCACTGCCACTGTGGCCTGACAACTCTTGTACTTTCAGGGTCACCTAACAGCACAGTATGGCATTGGACCTCAAAGGCCCAATTCATTGGTGGAACCAAGCAGCTCTATGATAAGGAGAGGCTTAAACAGAAATGAGCCTGTCTTCATAACCATAAGACAACATATTCAAACCTGCTTCATTCAATTCACACTCTCAGAGAGATGACGTCTGTCCTGGAGCATCAGGCACAAGGCAGAAACCAACTCTGGACGAGGCACCAGTCCATCGCAAGGCCCAGTCAGGCACACACCCACAGGATCGATTTAGGCTTCCATGTTAGTCTAGTATTGACTATAAAATGAGCAACAAGTTTATTTAATTTTTTAAACAAGTCAATAGAGAAAGATGCAGACAGTGATGTCTTCTGGCCAAGAAAACATAATTCTAATCATTTATATTGTGCGGTCATGTGGAAAAGGAAGTACACCCCATGAGATGGTTTTTCCTTATTAACATACAGTATGTGGATATCTCAATAGTTGATCTTCATTTAAACAGGATTAGATTAGACAGACCTGTATTTGTCCCCAGGGGAAATTTGGCCTTAACAGAAGCTCTTTAAATAAATAAATGCATAAATAGATAGATAAATCAGTGTATATATACACAACCAATATGGTCTGAATATGGCCAGAACTACTACAAAAGGAAGAGAATTTAAAACAAAATAAAACTTCTAACTTTACAGTCACGGTGTGGCATTATACAGTCACATCTATGTAATATAACAAACATCCTGGCACATTTCCAATAACTCTATTATTTAAAGAAACATTAATGCAAATTTTACATATGGGAAAATTTAGCACAACCATTCATGTATGGCTACCTCAAATTACTAAACGTAGAATCAGGTGCACCAGATCAGGTGCCAATGAGTAGAACGTCATTAGAGAAGATCTTGTCTGAACCAGCCTTATTGAAACCTCAGACATTAAGTTTGGTTTGCTCTGGGTCGCTGAAGTTCGTGTTATCACCATGTCTACATCGAAAGAACTCTTTGAAGCTTTCAGAAGGGTTGTAGATGTCTATGAGTCTTAGAGGAGATTTAAAATTTTCTTCAGACAATAAAACAGTCAAATATTTCACTATCTGGAATGTCATCTACAAGTGGAGAAGATTTCAAACAGCTGCCAACTTATCCAGGCCTGGTTACCGCACAAAGAGCAGAACACAAGAAGTCTCAGAGAACCCCAGGACTTCATCACAGTACCTACAGGTAGCTCTTGCCACTGCTAAGGTCAAAGTGCCTAAGTCTACCATTAGAAAGAGGCTGCACAAATTAGATCTACATGGGTGTTGTGCCGGGAAGAAATCTCTGCTGTCCAGAAAGAACATCAGGACAAGAGTAAAGTTTGTCCATGAACACCTAGACAGAGACCGGGATTTCTGAAACAATGTGCTCTGGACAGATTAGGCAAAGATGGAGTTAGTTGGCCATACTACCAGAAGTCTTGTTTGGTAAAAAACAAAGACACCATTTGTCCAGAAGAATCTGATACCAACTGTAAAACATGTTGATGGAAAAGTTGTAGTATGGGGCTGCTTTGCTGCATCACAGCCTGGGTAGCTCACCACCACAAAATCCACTATGAATTCTTCATTGTAACAGAGAGTGCTTGAGGATACAGATGATTGTACCTCAACTGATAGTTGACCTGGAAACATGACAATGTCCCTAAACATGTCATTAAATCTACCAAGGAATTGCAGAAAAGAAAGAAATTGAGGATTCTGGAATGGCCAAGTGAAAATCCGGATCTGAATCCCATCGAGATAATGTGGGAGACTTTGAAATGAGCTGCACACACAAGACACCCCTCAAACATCACAGAGCTGAAAGAATTCTGCAGTGGGAAAAACTTTCTCCCAGCCGATGTCAGAGACTACTAAACATTATCCAGGAAAGGCCTACTTGAGGGGTCAATACAAGCTGTTAGAGCCAAGGGTGGATTTATTTTTTTTTCCAGAAACAGAAATGACATCTATTAAACTTTATTGAAAAAATTATTGCAAAGTCAAATATTTATTGCTTTTTCTTCAGTTGCATCACCTGTATCTAAAGATAGTGTTGAATATAAAAACTAGAACATAAGAAATTTGACAAACAAGAGGAGGCCATTCAGTCCACCAAGCCCATTTCTTTAGCTAATAGCTAAGCTGCCTCAATATCTCATCCAGATTCTTCTTGAATGTTGTCAAGGTTTCTGCTTTGACTACATGTATTTGGTAGTTTGGTCCAGAGTCCCACAACTCTTTGCATAAAGAAGTACTTCATGGCTTCAGAGTTAAATGCACTCCTCCTTAATTTCCACTGAAGTCCCCGAGTATGTGATTCACCCTTAAGCTGAAAGAATGTTGCTGGATCTACTTTATCAGTGCCTTTGAGGATTTTAAATACCTGCCTGAGGTCCTCACACATTCTCCTCTTCTGAAGACAAAACAGGTTTAATTCTCGGAGTCTGTCAGTGTAGGACCTTAACTTGTGGGATGCACTTGGTTGATCCCCTTTGCACAGCTTCAAGTGCTGCTATGTCTTTCTTGTACTGTGGTGAACAGAACTAGTGCTTACTGGTGCATTATTGAATTTGAGTGTAACATCCTTTAAGTTATATTCAACATTTTTTTTAAATGACCTAACATTTTATTTGCCTTTTTAAATGCTTCTATACATTGCTTAGTCAATGAAAATATTGTGTCAACATCCACCCCTAAATCCTTTTCAGGGGTTGCTTGCTGTAGGACAGTATCTCCCATCATGTATTTATAATTAATAGTCCACATATGATTAAAAAGATGAAAACATTTCATGAGGTGTACTTACTTTTTCACAATACTGTATGGAAAATTGTTGCTCTGTAAGTTGCCTTGGATAAAGGCTTCTTGTAAATACACAATGCTATTAATTCTAACACTGTGTCTGGTAGAGGAGTCGCCAAGTCTATCTAATATGTCATGAGACATGCAGGGTACATGGACTGGCATTGCAAAATTGGCCCAAATGTGTGTGTGCGTGTGTGTGTGTGTATGATAGACTGACATCCTGTTCAAGGACTGAACCAGCTTTAAGCCCAATGCTTGCTGGGATAGGCTCCAGCACCCCTCCTGAACCAGCTCAAGGGACTTAGAAAAGGCTATGGTAGGATGTGTCACATGTGTCTTTATTTTCAAGTGTCTGGTTTCAATTTATTTCTGTTCAATGTACTCTTATATTTAGCACACTTCCTTTTAATAACTATACTGTGCTATACACAAAAATATCTCTCCATAATAAAATAGAAAGGTGACTCAGACTGGTAGATTAGGAAAAGCTCATGTCCGAAAAAGCTCAGAACAGAAAACAAATTGAACTCCCCTGCCCACCTCTTCATACTGTCATCCATTTATATTTGCTCCTTTTCGTTTTGACTTTCGTTTGATACTGTATTGCCCTCTTATTGCCCCTTCTAAGTTCCCATGTGATGGGACACGCTGTGAACAGTGCTATAAAATAAAAGATTTCTGGCGACTCTTTGCCTTTCTGTCACTTCAGAAACTTCCGCCTCTCTGCAGAAACAATTTAACTTGGGGATTTTTTCATTATGCACAGAGGAAATTACCCGTGAGATTCTGAAAGTGGTGAGCTACACTCTGGTAACAACCAGTGAAAATGTCCTGAAAGTCAGTTGAACTCGGCAGGAAGGGGCCTGTATGGTGTTGTCTTAAACAAGGGCAAGAGAACTCTTGGTGGTGGTTGACCATTGCTGGACTTCTGTTACTATTTGCTTGTACCAGTGGTCCTCGCTCTAGCAGCTGCTTGAATGTTAGCCCTCCCTGGCTTTCTTGCTGTCTTGCACAGTCAATCAGCAGTTTGCAAAATCACTGTGGGTTGGATTCCATTTAAATGAATTCTGAGAAAGGCTGAGTGATTCTGAGCTGTCCTTTGTTGAAAGAACGGACAGAAATGCCAGCTCATGACATTTTACGATAACTTGGAACTAAATGAGTCAAATCTTAAAATTAGAAAAAAATCTCACTCTGGCAAAAAATTAGCAGAAAGACAAAATTTGTGGAAAGTACATTAATCTTAAAATGAAACATACGTAGTATTTTGCAAGGCCCCTGAGAAGATATAAAGACTGGAGATGATTTTCTTCAAAAGAAGTCTTTGTTTCCAGACTAAAGGCACGAGTTAATAAACTGATTAGTTAAACTTGGACTGTGACCCTGAGTGGCACAGGGACAGGACTTCAAGTCCATGCCTGGTCGCCATCTGTGTGGAGTTTTCGTGCTCGTCCAATTTATAAAGGAGTAACTATTGGCACATGTACTGAACACAGTGAAATACTTACTTGATGATATGTCACCACTCTCCACCAACATTATACATTGACAAATTACTTAAATCACATACCATTTTATTCTGTTAATTATCAATATCTGTTTGAATTTCCTCCCACAGGTGAAAAAGGGACATTAAAGTTAACAGTTGACTCTAAACTGAACCAGGATGGGTATGTGTATGAATGGGCTCCTTGGTGGAATGGCCTCCCATCCACATTTGAGCTTTAACATGAAAAGGTCCCACTCAAACTAAATGGATGGACAGCTACACAAAATTAGAAACTCCACATCCATCCATTATCTAAATTGGTTTCCCAAGCAATACAGCAGTTCTCCATAGAATGTTTGTGTCCTAATCTCAACTCCCTTCTCCTTTCAAGCTATTCAGTTTGAACAAATCACAAAGGAGAAGGAAGGCCTAACTGTAGTGGTCACTCTCTGCCGTGGACAGCAATGTCCTACAGCATGTGCAGTGTCAACGACCAAAAGACATGTATACTTGTGGCGGCCTGTTCAATCGCCGTGTCAATAGTCGCCAGGTCAGCAAGTGGCAGTGTTTGGTCAATGCTGCGTACCTAACAATTTCATAGCGGAGAAAGTGAATTGTTTAGCAAAAGATGGCTACACACGATGAGAGTCTGCGGATGGGAGAAGAGTTGTGCCTGCTATTACTGGCATTAAGAGGGAAAAAAAGGAGAAGGTGGCGTGTTCATGTTTTCCATGTTTTCTTACATAATGCTTTGTTTTGTCTAGTGGTATCTGCAGTTTCCTTCCTTGAATTTGTTGTCATCTGAGTATCTTTGTGGTCTCAGAGAGAGGAATCATACAAGTGTCAATATCGCCTCATTTCTGCCACCCGCCTCTTCTTTATATTTGCAATTTTTGATAGTTGGGAAAAATTCTGTGCAGTACCCATGCCATGAGAGGGGGCACACCTCTGCATCTGACGTAATTTTTGCTGCACGAACGTGTCAAGTATAAGCCAGGCTTATGTGCTTTGGTGTTAGTGGTATGTATGTGACATTACTGTCTGGTCCCAGATAATTCAGAAGCAGCTATGTTTGCCCGATGTGATGCAATGCATGCTGGGTATTCATGTGTGTATTCATTCTCTGAATCTTCTTTTTAGAACATTAGAATAATAATGATGTGAACAAGCCATTTAGCCCAATAAGCTCACCAATATTAGTGACTCAATAAAACTAGAATGACATTGAGCTGAGATTTGAAGGTCCCTAATGCCCTATTCTTTACCTTTAATAAGTTTCTATCTGTGTCCTGTTGTTCTTCCTGTGTTCCTGTTGAATTACTAATTTTAAAATAACATTTGAGAGCTACTGTGCTAATACAGTTCAAAACCTTAAACGCCTCAATTGTGTCACCTGTTATTTTCCGTTTGCTAAAACTGAAAAGGTTAATCTCTTTCAATCATATCTCATAGTTTACTCTCCGTGGTCTTAGGAGCCTATTCTGACAGCACTGGGCACATTCAGGAACCAATCCTGGATGTCATTGCAGGTCTCGCCAACACTCCCTGACATACGGGCCTAATTTAGAATTGCAAACTAACCTAACCTAAGAAATTGGACAGCCCTCAGTCTGCAGTGAGAAGCTTGTAAGACAAAGATTCTTCTGAATAAAGCTATGCATTCGATGAATAACTCATTTAAAATTACACAAGTTCTAATGAGTGGCTCAGTGCCACACAGCTCTAAACCCGGCCATTAAATTTTGCACATCCCGTCCCATGACTGCGTATTTTATTTTATTTGAGAAATGAGAGGAGACCATTCTGTTTGTTCGTTTAGTTAAAGGTAAAGATGTCATAATAGCTCATCCAGATCCTACCTAAAAGTTGTCAAGGTTTTCTGCTTCAACTCCATGACCTGGCAGTTTATTCCAAAGAGCTACAACTCTTTGAATGTAGAAGTGCTTCTTATATTAAATCCTAAATATCTTTCCCCTTAATTTCCACCGATGTCCTCGAGTACGTCATTCACTATTTAGTTGAAAGAATTCTGATGGATCTACTTTGCTGGTGCCTTTCAGGATTTTGAAGACGTGGATTATGGTCCCATGCAGTCTCCTCTGCTTGAGACTAAACAAATTTAGTTCTCTGAGTCTGCCAGAGTACGACATGTCCTTAAGTTCCATGATATACTTGGTTGCTCCCCTCTGTACAGCTTTAACTGTTGCTGTGTCTTTTTTGTAATGTGGTGACCAGAACTGCATACAGTACCCCAGCTGTGGACTTACTAGTGCATTATATGGTCTGAGCATAAAGTCTCTTTAATTATATTAAACATTTTTTACAATATAGTCTTAACATTTTTTTTTGCTTTTTCAGTCACATCTTCACATAGCTTAGATTAAGAAAATATAACTCAAACCCCTAAATCCTTTTCAAATAATGGCTTCCTGTAGGACAGTGTCTACCATCTTGTATTTATAATTGATGTTCCTTTAGACCACTTGGAGCACTTAGGTATTTAAGAGGGCATTCAGAGTGTTGTGAGACAAACACCCTGACACAGAGCGAAAGTGCATACAGATAGTGACTTGACCCTGTCTGCTGCAGCTTGTAGGAAGTAGCAGTGACCTCCAAACTGTCGCATGTGGGGTAGGAAAAGTAAATTCACCTTGGGTTCACTCATTTATAAGATGAACAATATTCAACATCTGTATTAGGATGAACCCTTCTGTTATTTGAGCTTCCACTCATTTGGTATTTGTTCACCTATGTGGAAGCAGGCTATATCAACATATCAACTTATTCAATTCAGAAAGCTGGAGCCTAACCCAACATCATTTGGGTGAAGACAGGAGCTAATCCTGCATGTGGCACCAGTCCATTGCAGAGAACAAGCACACTCGCATGTGGACAATTTAGATTTGCCGATCAAACTACTCTGCATTTGTTTGTAATATGTTAAAAAAAATGAAAGAGTACACAACATGGAGAAAGACATGGGAAGAACACACAATATCCACAAAGACAGGGTCGAACTCCAGACCTAGGAGACTGCGGCCTTGATTGCCGTGCCACCATTGGCACTTTGCAGTCAGAGATCTTCAAACCACTAAGCTGTCTGCAGTTTAAAGTGTCTGCAGACTGTACTATAAATTAATAAATAAATCTATTATACCATACAGTGGCTTATTATTATTATTTTCACAGACATAGACTACAAACAGTCTAATGTCCAGGGGTAACTCCAGCTGTCGCCAAGCACCTTGGAGAACACAAAAGTAGCGGGGAAGGCCTTGGTATGAGGCTCTCTGTTCTCTGCTCTCTTACATCCGGTATCTCAAAACTTGACTGATGAAGCAGAAGGTAAACTGTGTCTGCCGCTATTCCATGACGCACTCTTATCAGTTGATGACAGCTCTGATGATAATTTGTTTTTTCTTTTAAGAAACCAGACTTTCTGAAGAATAAAGCTGAACCATGTCAATGGAAACAGTAACTAGAGCTAACCATACACTTGTACAACAGTGTGATAAAGAGGGACAAATAAACATATGCATAACTCATCTTGAACTATTGTACAATTTTAAAGAAATTTACTGAATTATACTATCAAAAAAAAACAACCATGCTCAGCTGTTTAATAAATTGTGAACAGAAATTTGACAGTTCTCTGGTCTGGAGTAACCTGCTAATTCTGTCTCTTTCTTGAATCAACCATCAAATAGCTTTTCATTTCAAAGAGCTCCTTCCACAGCAAGCGCGTTCACACGACTTCGGACTAGGCACCATACCCTATCAGTCAGACACATCCTCCCCGGCTTGTCACTTGGCTTGCCCTCAGCAAACCACGGCAAGTGACTTACGGCCAAAAGCTCAGATGCTTCCTGAAATCAGCCTTGAAAATGTATTGTGCAGGTGAAAATCGTTTCCTGATAAAGAGAAATACTTACTGGGTTTAGCAAGGCCTTCCGTATGTACCACTTGTAAAAGTTCTGCCACAATGACCAGTATTACACCCAGTGCCATCACCATTTACGCTGTTGAATCAATATCTTTATCAGCACGGAGCACAAGAGTCTGCCTTCTGGACGGTTGGTGTCTTAATCATAACCCCCGCATCAGTTGCAGTTCCTGATCTTGAGATCTTCCGCCCTATTGGTTGGTTTTCTTGTCAAAGTGAAACCACAAGTTAGAAACGATAACCATAAAGCACACTTTATCTTCAGGAAGGCAATTGAGATTGACCCACATGCCACCTGCTTCTCTAATCTTGTGTTATTATATGGATATAACAAACAGGAGTCCTTGTTTAATAGAAGGTGAACACACAGTTCTGACATGAAATGCAACGACACGGCTTCTTCTGAACAAAGTTGTACAGTCAATGAATAATCAATTTAAATATCTAAAAATGTAAAGAGTGGCACAGCGGTTAGTGCCCTGCCACGCTGCTCTAGATCTGGTTATTGTGTGTGTGTGGAGTTTGCACGTCTATCCCATGCCTGTGTAGTTTATTGATTAATTGATTGATTGATATGTAAGTTTTCCTCACACATTCCAAAGACACTCTACGCTGACCTGTGTGAGTTTGAGAGTGCCATATGGACTGGCATCCCATACAGGGTTACTTCCCAAATTGCACCCTCTGCTGTCAGGATACGTTCCACCCTCCCTTGGTCCAGAAGTTCAGGAGTGGATGTGCTGAAGTTAATCACTGATTTAATTTTGGAAAACGTCTCTTACCACTTTAATCATCAAGTAAAATTCACAGTGATGGATGAAAGAGCACACAGCAGTCATCAAAAGCTTTACTGGGGAAAAAAGGGATGTCTGTGCACTTATGAGAATAAGTTTCCCTTCCCTGTAGGAACTGTAAGGCCTTTTCCATTCTGAGAAACCAAGCCAGATTTTTAAAATCTATCAATATGGAGCTGTAAGTAAAAAAAAGAGAGTATGATGTAAGGAAAGCCATTAAACGTGCTATAAGACAACATCAGAATAAACGAAAATCAAGCTTAAAATTCGTTATTATTCGTTATGCCACAGAACATCTAGTTAAAGCAGAGGCCGTCACTGCCCGTGCTTCTCCCAGGCATGCAGTGGATTTAGAAACTATTAAGACCCCTTCACTTTTATCACATTGTTGTTGTTGCAGCATTTTGCTAAAATTATTTAAATTCATTTCTGACCACACTAAGCAACCTTCAATACCCTGGAATGACAAAGTAAACACAGGATTTTAGAATTTTACTCAGTGCTTAGTTGAAGCCCCTTTGGCAGTAATTAGAGTCTTTTTGGGCATAACGTGACAAACTTTGCACACCTGGATTTGACGATTTTCTGCCATTCTCCTTTGCAGAACCTCTCAAGTTCTGTCAGGTTGTCAGCCTGTTGGCCCCAGGGATGTCTGATCAAATTGTGTCTTGGCAACTAGAGTTGTTCCTAAGCCGCTCCTGGACTATTCTCCAGTCTGAGGATCAGAGTGCTCTAGTGCAGGTTTTCACTAAGGATGTACTTTGCTCTATTTAGCTTGCTTTCCCTCAGCCCTTTCCAGCCTGCTGTTCATGTAAAACAGCCCCACAGCTTGATGCTGACACAGCCATGTTTCAGCGTCAGAGTGGTATTGCACAGGTGATGAGCGGTGCCTGGTTTCCTCCAGATATGATGCTAATCCTGGTTTCATCAGTCCAGAGTGTCTTGTTTCTCAATGTCTAAGAGTTCTTTTAGGTGTCTTTTTGCAAACGTCTGTGTGTCTTTCACTGAAGAGAGACTTCAGTCTGGCAACTTCCCATAAAGCCCAGATTGGTGGAGTGTTTGCAGTGTGGGTTCTTCAATCCTCACACAGGTTTTCTGTGGCTCAGCCAGAGTGAGCATAAAGTTCTTGGTCCCCTCTCTCTTATCAATGGCCTTCACCCGTGATTTACTGGAAAAGAGTGATTGATCATCGGCCATTAAGTTCTTCCAAATTTGTTTATGTCAGCTTTGACAATGGGTCCAAAAGAGAGAGTGTTTTTCCTTGACTGGTGGACCTGGATCTATTGTTTTTAACCACTTATTCATTTATATATGGAAGAGTGTGATTTCCTTAATGAGATTATGTATTCATGCATTTAATGCACTTTTCCACAATAAACACCCCGGTTTTTTACAACTGACAGCATTTATTGGTCTCTTTTGCCCCTGTAAATAACTAAAAATAATTTATTTCTTTCAGAGCCCAAAATCACACAAGGAATGCCTCAATGGGCTTTAACAGACTCAATTTCTTGACAACCCAACACCCTTGACTCCCTAAGAAGACATGAAAACCAACAAAAAAAAAACCTTGTCTGATGTTCTATGTGCCATGACAAAAATGGAAAAAAAGATAAAAGATCGAGATAGCTGCAGAACTTGCCATAGCTGTTAACCTTTCATACAATGCCAGCTCTGTCAGGCAGCATGCTATTGGCTGTCACAAAAACGGATGGTCGGCACGCTAATGTCACATAGCTGGCGATTTCAGTTGTTTTAAATTTAAATTGTACAGTGATGAAATCAGCGATTGCGTTAGGCAAATCTGATATACTCCAGAACTAGAAGTCGTGTATTGTGACATTGGTTTAAAAGAGAAGTCTTGTCTATTTCTGCTAACTCTGATGAATAGTGCAATTCATTTTAATTTTTGTTCAGTTAGTCAGTCAGTCATTGTCCAACCCGCTATACCCTAACACAGGGTTATGGGGGTCTGCTGGAGCCAATCCCAGCCAACACAGGGTGCAAGGCAGGAACAAACCCCGGGCAGGGTGCCAGTCCACCGCAGGCATATTTCAGTTTGGTTATAAAATTTGCTACTCTGTCAATGTCATTATGTATTTTGTTTGGATGGTCAGCAATATTATACAGATGTCTCTGCATCCAGTTGCTTACGTTGCCATGCCAGTTACATGAGAGTGGTGACATAGGAGGACAAAATGCAATAGTGGATGCTATAAGAGATGTGGCCAATGAATATAAATGCTGTACTATATGATATTGACCACAAATAAATGTTTCGGTTAAAAAATAAATGCTGCATCTGATTACCTGTTTTTACATTCTGCTAAGTATATATAGACTAGGGGGCAAGCCCCCGGCGCCTTTGGTGCCCAACCCCTAGTTGCGGCCAGTCTGCCATTAGCGTTGTGACGAGGGGGGCTGAACGCACCCCAAGGAGACGTGGTCACTCCTCCGAAACCCCCTCTTAAATGGTGATACAATGGGAAACAAATACAGTTTTCTTTATCTCCTCTTTACTTGATCAGCTGCTGGATTGCTGCTGCTGCCGTGCTGCGTGATCTGCATCTTGCATGGCGCGTCGATCGCTTAAAAACCTGTACAGCAGCTGTCCTATTCTTTGTCTTTTATTTCTGGCCCCAGGCGTGATTAAATCTCTTGGCACGCTTGGTTAAGTCTCATCTCGCAGGATGTGAGTTCTTGATATTTTTTAGTTTATAATTTAAAAATGGAATAAAAATCTGAAAATCTAACAACATCACATTAAAGTTCAATAAACTCTGAAAAGAATGATACCAAACATATATGTAGGTTTTAAAATAAGCTTGATCTAAAGTGTGACAAAAAATGTGAGATAAAAATGTCACATTAAATCATTGCACAAAATCGTTGCACTTTTATGCTTAGGATTTTATACAGAGAGAGTAGATGAAGTTGTAACACTGTCCGATTTGACTGATCATTTAGTGGTTCAGGGTCAAGTTCATCATAGCACATCTCTTCAGGTATGGGCAAGCCATGATTGTGTGCCACATTATACAGCATGGTACATGCTTGCACAATGCGACACACTTTCTGTGGACTATAGAGCAGCACTACACCAGGCAGTGCCAACGGCCCTTAAGCTGCCCTATAGTGCGTTCTACTATCATCATTATAACGGTACTCTTGTTCAGTCAGTGGGTTGGCAAGTGAGGTGGGAAGCCGCATCTTCAGTGAGTACCCCTGTCACCTAAGTAATCATGTTATATTGTTACATCATACAGGCATCTTACAATTTTGACCCAAGGGAAAATATTAAATGTCTTATCTTACTGAGACGCTAACCATCAAACTGTACAACACCATTTTCATGTTTGTTCTCAACACTACTATTTCTTAAAATAAATGAATCATGAGATGAGCCAGGCCATCTTGCCACATTAATGAGTTGCTTTTTTGCATCACAGATAATTTGCACGTGAGTGCACATAACATGGAAATGCTTTCTATTTACATAAGCAAATCTATTCTCTGAAAGCTCCTTCATAGCAATGTTCGTGCAGTCGACCACACCGATCACATTTGGAAAACTGGACATGTCTGCTAATTGCACTTTGATGTTTGCCCGTTCAACCACAGTGTAAGGAAATCTTATATATCTGGATGACAAGAGGATAATACCATCCTATACAGTTGGCATGGCGTGACTCAGTGATGACTGAGAAATACCTGATCGGTCAGCCAGTTCACACTGAAAAGCTCCTGTGGTTAAAAACTGAAGGTGGACAAAACTCGCAAAAGAGCAGGTATAACACAATTCTCAAGGTCTGCCTTTGTAAAGCCGGCACCAGTTCAGCACACATCTGCAAGAGGATAGCACTTGGAAAGCTAAATTGAGTTTGGAGCCAGACATCATCATATGGCAAGAAATTGGCATGATCACTAAATACCCGATGTCTTCTAACAACAGTAAAGCAGCCATGGTAGTTGGAATAGTTGGCAGATTCCGTGCATCATTTTATTGTCACAGATTGATTACAATCAAACTCAATAAATTTGTAAAAGATATGCAATTAATTTCGTCGTATTTAATAAAGCTCACGTCATGGACACGAATGTGAAAAAGAAGGGAAACCACATAGAAACAGTAGTACTGCTTTGATGTGAAATGTCCGTGGTCAACAGTCTGAGGCTGCAATGAAAATGTTACTCCAACTTTCATTTTTATACATTTTGGCGTGAGCGTGGAAACAGATGTATGCACCGTTTATACAGGAGACCCCAGCTGTGTGTGATAGTATTCCTGCACACCAACCTTTCACCCCCCGATTTCCTCCCGACAGACCAATTCACAGTAAACTTTTGTCACGTGTCACGTGCTTGGTTTTGTTTTGATTTACTTTTGTATTTACGTGACAACCGTACCCTTACTGCAAGAAAAATGGAACAAGGAATATGTGACAAAACGAGTATTTTGTTTTCTTAAACATGCGTCAGAAACACAGAGGGCACAGATCAATACTCGGCAGCTGTATTGGCTTTGAAAACGGACGTATTTTGTAAGTTTGTAAGCGTTTCCTTTGAGCCCCCGTATCCTCTATTGCAGGGTTGGGTAATGCCGGTCCTGGAGAGCCGCAGTGGCTGCAGGTTTTTGTTCCAACCTACCTTCTTAATGAGAAGTCAATTATTGCTGATGAAGCACTTAGAGGTAAGTGACATTTTAATGCTTCATTTTAGTGGTCTTGCTCGTTAAGGGTCCCCAACCTTAATTGCTTATTTCACTCTTAAACTGCTGCATTCAGTGTTTTAATGACTCCTTTTCAGCAATAACATGTAAAAGACAAAGCAGCCAGCAGTTCTCCATCTAGCTTGTTTCCACTTACATCTGCGTGCGTTCATCGTGCCCTGTTTGATTTAATAAAACAATTAATAGAAAAATGTGACAGACTGAAAATGATCTGTTTTAGGCTTCAAATCATTTGGATGATATCTTTGGAAAGGAAAAAATCTACGATACAAGAACCTTACATTTCAAACTAACAAGCCATAAAATCAAATAAGGTCTGAGATTGGCAAGGATTGGTTTCTAATGAAGCAGTAGGTTTGGAATGAAAACTTGCAGCCCCTGCGGCTCTCCAGGACTGACATTGCCCACCCCGGGTCTATTGTATAGTGCCCATGCAGACAGGATATATATTTTTTTTAAGTATAGAAAGCACTTAACTTTAGAATACAATTTCACAAGGCATATGTATTTATGGCATGTTTGTGAAGAATCAATATTGCCTTGAAAAATCCCAAAATGTATCTGTTAACCTAGCGTATTGGAGACATCTTTACTCTGCTTCTAAAGAACTTCTGGCAAGACCTTCAGGAAGTCACCTTTAATAAAAAAAGAACTCAGAAAAAGTCTGATTCTGAACATTTTTTACTTTTAAAGACCAACAGTCAGAAGCTATGGTTGCCTCGGGACAAGAAAATGTGTGCAATTTTTAAAAATACTAAAGAGAAAAAGTGTATTTTAGGGGGCCAGGTGGGTATTCTGTGTGTAAGCAGAGCAGTGCACCAGACCGCCTGTCCAGTGCGTGAACATGGAAGGCATTCTGGTACGATTTAAACATATTACCCAATTCCTCAATCAGAATTAAAGTTAGGAATCTGTGACCAGCGTCACAATCAGTAAGAGCTGAGCATCTCACCAGGTCGCTTTATGAAGTGGTTTGTGTGTGTGCATTGAGATAACACAAGAGCTGCAAGGTAGGAACTGAAAATGGCTTTCACCCTCATCTTCTTTTATTTGTAAAGACATTATGCTAGATGTTTGCAAAAATTATGAAAATACCTTATTTATGTTATGATTTTTAAGTATTTAGGTCTTCTGATTTTCCCCAAAGGCTTATTGTTTGCATCTGTATTGTATTTCATTCAACACATCTGCTCACTTTCAGTTTAAAATTGTTAATAGAATAACTAAATTGTTTTTTGTTACATTTTAATCTGCTTTCTCTGTGTGTTTTCTCTTCCTGTTCATATTTTCACAAAAAAAAATACTAACTTAAAAAAGTAACCATTTTTTGCATGTTGGTTTAAAGGGTTTTCCTGCTCTAAACTGTTATAAAATATATAAAGAGCTTCATTCAAATACAATAAATAAATGAGGAAGATGGTATCAAGCAGTTCCACATTATATCAGAGAGACCACTCATGAGGCACCATTTGGAACACAGCTCATTCTTAAGAGTCCATCACTCCACTTACTCTGAGTGCTTGGAAAAGCCGTATAGCGTGGGACGCACAAATTCACAACCTCCCTGAGGTACCAACAGACTGCCAATGCACTCTCCCTCTCCCACTTGGACAGAGGCAGTGGTGCTGTAAGAATTATGTTTCTGGACTTCTCTAGCGCCTTCAAGACCATCCAACCTCTGCTCCTTAGGAACAGAGATTCATACCTGGTGGCATGAATCGTGGACTCTCTTACAGACAGACCTCAGTATGTGCGACTCGGGAACTGCAGGTCTGACTTTGTGGTCAGCAACACAGGAGCGCCGCAGGGGACTGTACTTTCTCTGGTCCTGTTCAGCCAACACACATCGGACTTTCAATACAACTCGGAGTCCTGCCACGTGCAAAAGTTTGCTGATGACACTGCTATCATGGGCTGCATCAGGAGTGGGCAGGAGGAGGAGTATAGGGACCTAACCAAGGACTTTGTTAAATGGTGCGACACAAACCACCTACATCTGGACACCAGAAAAACCAAGGAGCTGGTGGTGGATTTTAGGAGGCCCAGGCCCCTCATGGACCCCGTGATCATCAAAGGTGACTGTGTGTGCAGAGGGTGCAGACCTATAAATACCTGGGACAGCAGCTGGATGATAAACTGGACTGGACTGCCAATACTGACGCTCTGTGTAAGAAAGGTCAGAGTCGACTATAGATCCTTAGTAGGGTGGCATCCTTCAACATCTGCAATAAGATGCTGCAGATGTTCTACCAGACGGTTGTGGCGAGCGCCCTCTTCTACGCGGTGGTGTGCTGGGGAGGCTACATAAAGAAGAAGAACACCTCACGTCTGGGCAAACTGGTGAGGAAGGCAAGCTCTATTGTAGGCACGGAGCTGGACAGTATGTCATCTGTGGCAGAGTGACGGGCGCTGAGCAGGCTCCTGTCAATCATGGAGAATCCACTGCATCCACTGAACAGGATCATCTCCAGACAGAGGAGCAGCTTCAGCAACAGACTGCTGTCACTGTCCTGCTCCACTGACAGACTGAGGAGATTGTTCCTCCCCCACACTATGCGACTCTTCAATTCCACCCGGGGGGGTAAACATTGACATTATACAAAGTTATTGTCTGTTTTACCTGCATTTTTATCACTCTTTAATTTAATATTGTTCTTTATCTATCTATCTATCTATCTATCTATCTATCTATCTATCTATCTATCTATCTATCTATCTATCTATCTATCTATCTATCTATCTATCTATCTATCTATCTATCTATCTATCTATCTATCTATCTATCACACATGAGCCTGTGGCAGAGACAGTCCCAAATCATTGTGCTGACACAAACAAACTCCTTCTCTCTGGTCTGGTTCAATGATTAACAATAAAAAAAACAATAACTTAATAAAAGAAAAATGAAAACAACAGTGAAATCTTGCACTGTCATGTTCAGTGCCAGCAATGACCATCATCTTCATGTCTCTCTAATGCTAACACATTCTGAGATTTCTCTAAATTTCACTTCAAAGCATATAACAGAATATTTACTTGCCCTATGTGGCCTGAAATGATGCCATAAAAATTCAATGTCATTGAAATGTAATAAATATCTATGTGTATTTGTGCTTGTGTCTGTACAAAACGTATGTTTTCTTTAAGTCTGCATTTCTGCGTACTTCTACTTTTTCATAAATTATGTTTTGAGGAGGTTAATATTACCCTTCCATGTCACCTTCAAGATGTAACGCTCATATTTTCTTTTTTATAGAGTTATAAGAAAAAGCCAACCTGGTTGTGTTTATTTCTTAGGGTTTTCTTTAACCAGAGGTTACATGTCAGCCACAGTTTCCTTCCTTTTTGCATCGAAGTGCAAACAACTTTTCCTTGCCCTTTAACCTCTCTAAAAGCCCTGACATCAAAGGGTTTTGAACATCAAAAGTGTGGCAAGCAGGAAGAGACCACTCAGTTCATCAAACCCCATTGGTTAGCCCAAGTTAAGTTGTCCCGATATCACATCCAGATACTTTCAAAGTGTTGTGAAGATTTCTGCTTCACCTACATGACTTGATAGTTTGTTCCAGATACCCACAACCCTTTGCATGAAGAAGTGCTTCCTGACTTCAGTCTGGTTTGGTCCTTTGAAGCCAATCGTGCCATTCCTGAGAAGACTTGAGCTCTATGAACTTGCTGAGGTCCATCTGGGACGCATCTTGGTTGCTCTTTTTTGACTTGAAGGCACTGAATGGCACCAAGAGTTCTTTGTCACCAGCCCAGGCAGTTCTGCCTTTGCTTGCCAAGCAGACTGTGATAATAATTAATGTCAAATTGGAGACATCCACAATGCACCAAATTTAAATTCAAATACAAACCACATAATCACACACTCTCCTAAAATGCATATCTTCATGCTGCTATGCTCAAACCTGATATGTGGCCCATACTGTCATTCTAAAATTAAGAAAGAGCTGTGTACTCTTTTATTTGTTTCTATGCAGTAATTGTGTACAATATACACAACAACATAGTTTTAGAAATTTCTCTGTTCCTGTGCTGCAGTTTCTCATCTCATTATACATCTTAGACATACATGGAGGCTTTCTGTGAAGAGGAACTCAAGTTTTCAGTGGCGATAGAGAAATAATTGTTTTACTATTTTCTTTCAGTTAGGATAAGGTTAGTAGAGAGAGTTGATTAAACTGACTATTTGCTACATATTTAGTTTAAATTGAGCGATTTTTTGCCAGACATTTTCAATTTAGCATCATCTTGGTGCTAACTATGACTGTACCATAGTTATATATATATATATATATATATATATATATATATATATATATATATATATATATATATATATATATATATATATATATATATATCTATACTAATAAAAGGCAAAGCCCTCACTCACTCACTGACTCATCACTAATTCTCCAACTTCCCGTGTAGGTAGAAGGCTGAAATTTGGCAGGCTTATTCCTTACAGCTTACTTACAAAAGTTGGGCAGGTTTCATTTCGAAATTCTACGCATAAGGGTCATAACTGGAAGCTATTTTTCCCCATATAATGTAATGGAGTCTTGAGTTGGAGATGGCCGTGGGGGGCGGAGTTTCGTGTGACATCATCACGCCTCCTACGTAAGTACGTAGAGAACAAGGAAGAACTCCAAACAGCGATCAGCACAAAACGCCATTTCACAATTGAGAAGGCAGAAAAACATTATGAAGCAAATGATGCATACAAGCATATTCATAAGTACAGCTACTGCGGAAACAAAGCACGGCGTGAACCGTAAGTTTATATTAAATTAAGTTCATAGACAGGCTGCCACTAGCGTTTGTAATTTAGTGCCTGCCCATATAAGGCCGTCCATCAGCGGCAATCCAATACAAACACTGCCGGTAAATATTCACGTGTGAAGGACTGTGCTTATGCAGAGGAAGATGAGATGGTCAGGGTGGTGTTTGGCACAAACTCATTGAAACTGCGAGAGAAACTTTTAAGTGCCGGGTCTTAGCTGACATTACACGAGATGGCACCAGTACAGCTGGCTCACGTGAACTGACGCAGTGCACAGACAAAAAGCAACAGTTCCAAAGAGTGCTGAACAAAAACCGAATTACACAATTGAGAAGGCAGCAAAAAAATATGAAGCGTCTTATACATACAATCATATTCATAAGTGCAGCTACTGCGGAAACAAAGCACACGGTGGAAAAAGTGAATGTCCTGCTAAAGGAAGACAGTGTAAAAAAACCCGTGCATGCAGTTTGTCACATCACAGATAAAAGGAAGACAGCTGTTTATTGATGCAGTAAGGAACTAATCGATGAATGAAACCTCTTATCTTTACAACGATTGACAAACACGGAATGTAACTTGAACACATCCTACAAATACGAGCCTGATTGAAAGAAATAATGATAATCAAATCCTTGATGACAGCAACATTCAATAACACTCACAAAACAATTACTGTATATTGACAATCATGTTACGTTATTTTTAAAATGTTCCCTTTTCTTTTTCATAACTTCTACTTCTCCACTGCGATACACGGGTATATATATAAATGTATATATATACCCGATCTACAATACATACTTTAGCATAGATAAGCCACACGCTGTGGCTAATTGTAGAGTCTTCGCCTCTAACGCCGAGGTTCGATTCCCGAGAGGGATGTACTGACTATGTATGCTACCGATTCATTTTACCTTCGATCTCCTTGGTTTGGGACGTATGAAAAATATTAGGTTAACGCAGAATCATGTTACGTTATTTTTAAAATTTTCCCTTTCTTAGCACAAGCACAGCTGAGAAGCTTCGATGCATGTACTCCATAACGCGTTAAAAAATAACGCATTTAATCACACTTTCAATTCCAAGCAAACGGAACTTTTGTCAATGCATGATTTCCTGGTACATCCATTACACTGATGCACACATCACAGCTACAAAAATGTTAGAGTCGGAATAAAGCGCGCTCCTACGACTGATCATTTCGACTTCCGAAGCCTTGATAAAAGCATGGTTTTGTGCACACTGAAAAGCAAGCAAAATTAGATGCATTACAGAAAGCGGACTTTGTGGCTCTTACTGGGGATCATTGGACTTCCGTGACCGTTAGTAATTCTAAATACATCTAATTACAAAATGTTCAATGATCACACTGTTTTAGCCTAATGTACAAAATAATTTTGGCTAATGTTACTCAGAGTTTAAAGAGTAAGCTGGTCAAATTACCTTTTATGTTTCTGACTTATTTTTTTAAGAAGAAAAACTGCACTTTATGGTGAAATTTTGGTTATTATTATTTAAAGACAATACTATTCTGAAAATGTACTTAAAGTACTTAAACTACCACTTTATTTTTAAGTCTGCCCAATTTTAACCAGGGATGATATTTTTGTTTCTGTTTTGAATTCAAATGCAGTTTAAAAGCTTTTTTTCAGAAATTAAAACAGCTTCAGTTTACAATATTCATGTCCATGTCTATTATTTGATTCTGTCGCCCACTAAAACCGTTTTAAATAAAAAAAAAAAAACAAAAACTTTGCGATTTGGGGCAAATTTACGTGTGCGATTACATACGATTAATCAAGATTAATTCTTACACAGCCTCTAATTAATTGGATTAATTTTTTTAATCGAGTCCCACCCCTAATATATATATATATGTAGATATATATATGTAGATTTGTATATATATGTGTATATCTATACTAATAAAAGGCAAAGCCCTCACTCACTCACTCACTCACTCACTCACTCACTCACTCACTCACTCACTGACTCACTCACTCACTGACTCATCACTAATTCTCCAACTTCCCGTGTGGGTGGAAGGCTGAAATTTGGCAGGTTCATTCCTTACAGCTTACTTACAAAAGTTGGGCAGGTTTTATATCGAAATTCTACGCATAATGGTCATAACTGGAAGCTGTTTTTCTCCATTTACTGTAATGGAGATGAGCTTCAACGCCGTGGGGGCGGAGTTTCGTGTGACATCATCACGCCTCCCACGTAATCACGCAGTACATAGAAATACAGGAAGACCTCAAAAAGCGCTGAAGAAAACATGCATTATATAATTGAGAAGGCAGCGAAACAATAAGAAGCGAGCGAGTGACATATACAACCATATTCATGAGTTCTGCTACTTGAAACAAAGCACGATGTAAACCTACACTTTAAATTAAGTTCATAGACAGGCTGCCGCTGGCGTTTGTAATTTAGTGCCTGCCCATATAAGGCCGTCCGTCAGCGGCAATCCAATAGCAAAATGCCACGGGTAAATATTCACGGGTGAAGGACTGTCCTTATGCAGAGGAAGATGAGATGGTCAGGGTGGTGTTTGGCACAAACTCAGCGAAACTGCAAGAGAAAGTTTTAAGTGCCAGGACTAAGGTAACATTAAATACAGCCATGGACATAGCACGAGATGGCACCAGCACAGCTGGGAACCTTCGATGCATGTGCACCGAGCGGCTCACGTGAACTGACGCAGTGACAGATAAAAGGCAACAGTTCCAAAGAGCGCTAAACAAAAAACGAATTACACAATTGAAAAGGCAGCAAAAAATATGAAGCGTCTGATACTTACAAGCATATTCATAAATCCAGATACTGCGGAAACAAAGCACACGGTGGAAAAAGTCAATGTCCCGCTAAAGGAAGACAGTGTAAAAAACCCGTGCATGCAGTGTGTCAGGTCTCGGATAAAGAAGAAGACGAGCTGTTTATTGATGCAGTAAGAAACGAATCGATGAATGAAACCTGTCATCTTTAGAACGATTGACAAACACGGAATGTTACTTGAACACAACACATCCTACAAATACGAACCTGATTGAAAGAAATAATGATAATCAAATCCTTGATGACAGCAACACTCAGTAACACTCACAAAACAAATACTGTATATTGACAGTCATGTTACGTTATTTTTAAAATGTTCCCTTTTCTTTTCTAGCTTTTAACACACTACTTCTCCGCTGCGATACACGGGTATATATATATATATGTATATATATATCCCGCTCTACATACTCGAATAATGGATACTTTATTCGCCATCAATGATTGTTTTGGTAAAGCCATACTCAGTGTATTCATTAGATAAACGGTAAAAAAGTAAGAGCGAGGGAGGATGACTCATTGAGGCATGCAGGCTGTAGTGCGCGTCAACTCTATCTGAATTGCGATCACATTTGAAAAAATATATCTTTTCAAGTTCTATTTACTCCATATGTGTCAAAGTCAAGGCCCGCATGCCACATCCGGCCCGGCGTGTAATTATATCTGGCCCGCGAGATCATTTTATATACTGTATTATTGTTATTAATGGCCCGGGGATATGAAGCACTGGTAACACAATAAACTACAGATCCCATAATGCAGCGCTTCAGCTGCCTTGCCGTCTCTTCAGTCGTTTCCTTACTTTGCGAAGGAAGCAGCTTTCTCAGAGCTTCTGCACTGTTTTATAAACGAGCGATATATAAGAAAGTCCTTTTTCCTTGCTTCGCCAACAAGCAGCCTTTTATTTAATCCACGGGTTCTCCGCTGTTTCATTGTTCATTTATTACGATTTTTATAGTTATTGTGTAGGTTTTATTTAATCCACGGGTATTTCACCGCTGCGAAGCGCGGGTATTTTGCTAGTACAGTATATATGTAGATATGTATATGTTGTATATACAGTATGTATATATATATATATTTATATATATATTTATATATATGTTTATATGTATATATATGTTTATATATGTGTCTGTGTGTGTGTATATATATATATATATATATATATATATATATATATATATATATATATATATATATATATGCCAGCAACACTCATATCAATGACAAAACAATTACATTAACAATCATCTTACGTTATTTTTAAAATGTTTGCTTTTCTTTTTCATAACTTCTTTAACACACTACTTCTCCGCTGCGAAGCGTGGGTATTCTGCTAGTATATATATATATATATATGTATATATATAGTGGAATACAAAGGAAAAAAGAAGCTCCACAAAAACAAAGTTTTGGGGACCATCCCTGTATATTATCCAACAGACAAAAATAAAGCAGAAAAAACGGGTGAATTGATCAAAAGTAGTGTAATGGTAGCAATTGACAAAGTACATGAAACAAAATGGTGTTTATATACAGAATGGTAATGAAAACAAGAAGTGGTGGGCAGGATGTCAAATTCAGGAGCCAGAAGTGACATCATTCTGAAAAGACCCAGAAGTGAAGTCATCCATAGTGGCTGGATGTGATGTCATAGATGGCACCGGAAGTGACGTCTTGGTGGCCATTTTGGAACCCGGAAATGAAAGGACTTATTTTTCTTCAGATTTCCTGTTGGGAGATCAAGAGATTCGGATAAGTACCACAACGACTCTTTGTCTTGCGATGTTTCACTTACCTTTAGGCTTTTTGACTGCTTCCTAAATGCACATGTTTAACGGTATATATATATATATGTATATATATTTAAACAGACACAGTATTTATAGAATCACTGGCTTTGCTGGGGTATCATTTCACTCCAAGTTGACAGTGGGTACCAGAGGATCACTGACCATGCACCCGCAAGGGCTCCAAAATCCCGTCCCTTCCAGAACGACTGCTGTTTATTCAGTCCGGAAGTGGGCTTACTTTGCGTGAGAGAGAGAAAGTCAGAAGTCTTCCACTCATTTTACAAGTCAAAGATAACCCAGCTAATGTGCATTACTGTATTTGTTAAGCCTATTATTTTCTTTTGTTGTCAGAATTTAAGAGGGATTATTGAGCTGGTATCCCAACCCTTAAACCTATGTTAGTCCTATCGTGTGACAATATTTATTGTAAATGTTTGCTCCTGTTCGTCCATATGTGTGTACTATTCACAGGCATTATAAAGCTATTATTTCCAAATCATTAAAAAACAAGAAGACATACTCACTAGCAAAGAGATAAGCATCTATCCAATTAATGAAGAAGGCTTGGTATGAAGCAGTCATTCAGACAAATGTCCATATTTAACAACGGTCTATTTCTTATTTTGCAGCCTTGCATAATGCAGTAGGTTTGCCCATACTGGACAGTTCGATTTATTTTCTTTTTATGTCTGAAAGGTACACACTTTAAAATTATTATCTCCTGTAGGCAGTAACACAAGTCTCTGATTGTCCTTGAGTGGCTCGGTCAAAGCCCATACTTAACCCCCTTAGAACATCTGTGAAGAAACCTAACCTGAAGACTGCAGTTTACAGATGTTTACCATCCAGTCTAACTGAGCTTGAGATGATCTGCCCAGAAAGTTTGGATAAACTACCTAATGCAGTTGTGCAAAGCTTGTAGGCATATAGCCAAGAAGACTCAAAGCTGTAATTGCTGCCAAAGGGGCTTCTACAAAGTATTCAAATAAGGGTCTGAATACTTATAAGAATGAGAGATTGATTCTTAATAAATATGCACACCTTTCTTTGAATCATATTTTCATTTGTCATTATGAGATTTTAAGTGTAGTGCGATTGGCGAAAATTGCCAATTTCTCTATTTTTAATTAAATCTACAACACAATAAACGTGAAATGGTCTGAATACATTCCGAATGCACTGTGCATAACTACTACTAAATACTCTTGGACGTGTTCTTATTATATGTTTGGAGAACAAAAAATTTTGGTTTCCGGCCACTTGTGATAAATCCCCTCAGATGTAAGATGGCGAGTATGTGAGTGTCTTTGGTGACATTTCCTGTACTGAGGCTGCACGGAGTAGGTGCACAGTGTCCGGTGGGCTATTTAGGATACAGTCTTTTTTGTTTGCAAAACTAGTTTTCTATTTAAGCCAACCCCATGAAGTGGTCAAAATTGCCCAGGCAAAGAAAACAGAGTTCCTCCCATAAAGACTGTTAGGTCTTGACAACCAGAGCAAGAGAATGATGGTCAGGCAGTGAGCCATGGTGTTATGTGGAGAGGTGAGATGGCTTGCACAGAGAGTAGGCAGGATGTTTGGTGTTTTCTTTTGCTTTATCTTTTCTTTTTATATATTTTTGTTGCTATTTTGCATATTTGTGTTGTGTCACAAAATTCACACAGAGTCATAGAAAGGTTTGGGGCAGCCACCCTTATAATTTGGTTTCCTAGCTGCAAAAGTCATTTAAATGAATACTGCACTGATGTGCACACAAACGAGTCCAAGACAGAACTGAGGGACTAGGGAAAAGGTGTAGGTTTTTAAAGGGGAAGACAGGAAGTGAGATCATAGGGATCGGGCTCATGGTCTTCAGCCATTGGTTCGAGTCCGGGCGTGACATCACAGGGGCCGGGGCCGGCAAGGTCTTCTTCCATTGGTTCGGTCCCGGAAGTGACATCAAGAGAGCCAGGTGGGATCTCCTGTGAATGGTCTACAGGAAAGGGAGAAAAAGAGTCAGTGCACTCTGCCACATCCCGGCACGCTTCGGAACCGCCCTTACTCAAGCCCTTTAGCTGCCTCCCATGCGCACGTGTGTGACAGTGGTCGTGCGGTATTTGAGAGTATAATCTCAATTAATACCATGAGATAAACAAGAATGTCAATCCATCCAAGTCTACTTTTCCAAGTTTGGGAAAACATGGGCCAAAAGCATATCTTACCAGTAATATGTAAAGAGTTGGGGCCAACCATGGCAGAATGCCAGTCAATCACAAGACACTTTCGCCCAGCACCATTGGAGAAATGTGATCTAACATTCACATTGATGGGAAGAATCTGGAGTTACCTCAGAAATCTTGTACAGTAGGCTGGGTCACAAACCCAATATGCCTCTGCAGGTCAGCAAGTAAATTTCCAGCACTGTAGTAGGGAATAATATTAAGTAAGCATGTTTACTTAGTGAGAAAAATGAAGGTGTTAAAAAGATTACTAGATGCATAGCATTTACATAAGGGAACATTAGCAGTAGTAGGGGAGTGAAGGCATAAGTGTTCCTTAGTTGGGAGGCGCACAAGCAGTGTAGGTGTGGGCACCAGGCTTGTGAGTAAAGAAGCAATAAGAGGGGCTCAGTGTTAGGAAAACAGCCAACTAGGAAGCAAGCAGGAGACAAGTAAAGTTTAGTGCTACAGGAACCTAAGGGCCTAGCAGGTGTGAAGTTACTGCAGTAGTTTCTTTAAACGTATACTTAACTTCTTAATTCACATTATTTACCCTTTGATAAGAAGAGGTTGAGCAATTAATTAATCCAAATTTTATCATGAGGCCAATATGATGCAAGGCCTGTTTAATGTTGGACGTTTTGGAGGGTGACTTGGACAGTGCATACTTCTTTTAGTGCTATATTTGGAGGAGATACCAGCTGATCCAGCTTCTCAAGCTCAGGGTCACTAAACTTGAGAAGCAGATAGTAGAGAATTGCCCAGGCGTCCATTAGGGAGATGGTACATACATTCAAAGCACTCCTGATCAGAGAGGGTAGCGATAGGTCACAGTTGGGTGTAATCACAAGGTACAGGGTGCATACTGTCCAGGGCCATCAACCCCAGAGTTGGAAGTGTCAATCTGTTTTCAGGTTCTTGTGGAATTGGACAGTGAGTCTGAAAACTCTGAGATGGTAGGCAGGCATGCTGAGCCCCAACAAGTCACCTCAAAACATGCCGCTAAAAGGAGAAAGGTAGTGATAGTGGTATTCGTTCTAAAGCTGAGACGAGTTAAATTTGAACAGAAGGGGTGTCAATGTTTTGGGAAGGGGTATGGGTAGCTTAGTGGAGGACTGAAAGGGGAAGGGAGTTTTGAAGAGGACAGTTTTATAACTATAATGAAGTGACACACTGTAGTGTGAAAACAGATACACAAAGTAACTTAAACATTTTTGTCCCAAAATTAAACAACTAAATTAAGATAAATAATATTTTAAAATTACCTGCTTTAATTCTAGGTGTATCAGAATAAAACAAATGAGTTGTAGTTGTGTGTAACTGAGCATAATTATGATATGATGGCATTAATAGAAACTTGGCTAAATAACTAAGATGGGGATGAGTATAACATAAAGGGATACACATTTTTAGGAAGGAGAGACAGAACAGAAAAGAAGTGAGTGGTGCTACCATTTATGTAAAATAGAATTTAATTGCAAGCCTACTTCAATTAAAAGATGAACCACATCTTAATGAAGATGTCTAGAATCGACTAGATGCTGATATTAGTTTCAATTTCCTTCTTTTTAATATTAAAAAGGAATTTTTACTGGGTAATATTATAGTCATAAGGGATTGTAATTGCTCAAATTTTGACTAAGCAATCTTTAAATATAGCAGAGTACATGAGCAGGAAGTTTTAGACATAATTAGTGACTCTTTTTTAGCCAGGACTAGATAACATGTATCCTCAGGTTAGTGAGTGTAAGAGCCAATCTTAGAAAGTTAAAGTTTTGAGTTTTGAAACTCATATTAATATTTGCTTAATTTGAATAGAATATAAATTTCTTCCATAGTCATAGCTTATGGTATAGTCTTTTCCCCCTATAAGTTAGTAAGAGATAGAACCTTCTTACTATAACTGAGAAACAGTGGGATAATAAGCTCAGTTGTGCTAAGAACAGGTCCCAGTAAAGAGGGACTTGAAAGACCCATTTTCAACTCAGAAATGGGATAAGCATACAGTTTTCTGACCATTTTGAAATGGTTCAGAAATGTTAAGTAAGCAGTAACAATTTAAGATGTAACAAGATTAATTTTAGAACTGAACTTTTCTTCACATGAATTTCTTCCTTTTTGTAATTTTAACTTTCTTTTTTGTGTGAACTGTTTTACTTTAAAACTTTACTAAACTTTTAAAAACAAAGATATTTTGTCTGTAGAATCATTTCTGCGCCTCAGGCATTTGTTGAATCCCATTTTTTGAGTTAAAGCTGCTGAACTTTGATAACTTTAGAAAAACGCAGCTACCGTGAGTACAAACAGGGACTTCAAACTCCAACCAGTTTCTTAATGAGAAGCCAATTGCTTGCTGTTAATTAAACTTGTTATTTAATTCCACGGCTGCTTGTTGCTCTCATTCTGCCACAGCAGACATTTCCAAAACTGTTGATTTTCTGTTTTTCATAAGAACATCGTCAAAGTGTTTTGGTGAGTTGAGAGATCAACCTTACTGAGACGTTCACCTTTCTTTATTTTCAGATATTGTGTGATGTGGCGGCTTGTTTTGTGTCTCATTATTGTTTGGCTGCTAATTAAGGAAAAAGAAACAACTAAAGGGCCTGAGTCAAGTTAATTAAAAGAAGTAATTAGCAGCAAAAACTGGTCACTAATTAAGAAGATGGTTAGAATGAAAACCTGCAGCCACCGCGGCCCTCCAGGACTGGAGTTTGACACCCCTGCTCTAAGGGAATGTCCCAAGGCCATGTCTGATGTCTGTCCAAGGTGAATGACTGGAGTGGCTGATTCGCTCTCATTTTATTTATATGCTTAGTCAGTCAGAAGCTGATCTGGCCAACCCAATGAACAGCTAGAGGAGGTGGATGCAGACCATTCTTTAACTTTTGCTTCTGTGCTACAAAATAACCCTTTGAAAAAATATTTTGAGATTATTCCTTAAAGAGCATATGAGTGCTCACTCCAAAGTAGAAAGTTATGTGGGCTCTAACATAAAAACAGCTTACGGAAAGTAGATAAGAAAACTGTAGAAATACAAAAGCTCTTTCTGCGTTGAAGACACATTATGACCATCTAGCCTTTCAAGTAGGGCTGAGACACCTTGCTTATGCCTAACAACTACAATACATGTCACCCCTCAGCCTCTGACATAAATGGCTCTGCACTGTGATCTGTAGCTCATATTATCCAAATTATAGGCTCCCTTTGCTTTTGCAGCACTTGAAGAGGCTGTGTGCTTTAGGCATTTTGGTTGTTACAAATTCATTGATCCATTACTTAACTGATCTTCGAGATGATCCTTAAAAAAGCTTCCATTAGGATACCTCTGAGGAATGCTGCTCTTACCTACGACATATTGTGTTTCTTCAACATAACTGAACAGGTGTCTGTGCTGTCTGTTCTGTTGATCCACTGTTGACACCACACACAAACTGTACTTGTCCTTACAGTTATTTTGTTTTTATTTTACACCACTGACACTTATGAAATTCAAAAACATACTTCCAGGACGTGTCTCCATTTTATTGAATGGCCCTGTGAAGACACCTAATTTTTTATGAAGCTTTTCTAATGTTTCCTGGCCCAAAGTGTCCGTCTGACTTGCTTTCTACAAGTCTTCACCCAAATGAGGAGTTCAGGATTTTTCTATGGACTCCAACTGGTTTTGCCAGACTAAAAGTATTGAAACTAGTTGTGATTTCTGTTCTAATCAGGCAATTGCCGATGACTCGATCTTCTTGTTCTTTCAATTAAAAGTGCTCACGTGAGATGAGGAGCTGTTAGTAGTACTTGTGTTGTCTGTCCTTATATCTTCTCCCTTCCAGAGAGAGAAGAAAAAAATCAATTAGTTATGTTAAATGGCTTCTTGCAAATCTATTCCAGATTAATTTGAATACCAAAGACAGGTAGTGACCACCATCTCATTTCTGTTGACCTCACACCTCAATTTTGCTTGATTCCTCTGTGGGTCTTTTAAGTACAAGGGTGGAAAATAGGAGCTGTGCTATGACGGCATATCTGTTTTTGTGGTGTTATATCATCTAAACCTACATCTGAAACAGGATGTGGCTTTCAGCACTTTTTTATTTCACATTTACGTTAATATTGGACCAGCTAAAATACATTTTTAAATATGTGTTAAATGACATTAAAAAGTTAAATATTTTAGCATTTTGGCTTATTTAAAATACTTCACAAAGTTCCTTTAATTGTAGCTAGCTAGGTAGGTAGGTATGAAGTGTGGAACTGTATTTTAGTGGCACCAGATGGACGCAAATCTGTGGCATCATTAGGTTATGGTTGGAAAATGAATTGAGGTGTTAAACTTTCTCCTCCGTGACAATATAAACAGTTATACTTTACTGATAGTCCAGTGTGAAAAATCATCATGGAAAGTTGTACAGATGACAAATGGTGGGCCCCTGAAGTGGCGGTCATGACTAAATGCCACACTTCAGAAGATAACTAGGCAGAAATAACTTGGATGTGAGTACAGCCACTACTGAACATCCATCCATCCATTATCCTAACTACAGGGTCATGGGGGTCTGCTGGAGCCAATCCCAGCTAACACAGGGCTCATGGCAGGAAACAAACCCCGGGCAGGGCACCAGCCCACCGCAGGCCACTGAACACTTTTAATTCATTTAAGAAAATTAGTGAGTCTGGTTATGGTCGAATTGCTTGTCTGTTAAAGGTTGGTTGATCTGTCCAACTTGTCACATACATATTAGGTATTAGTGTGACAGTGTGGTGATCCTGGTGGTGATGAGGGTAATGGAGACTCTCATGCACATAGTGTGAGATCTAAGAAGACTGTAGGACTAATGTCAGAGGAGGACCAGCAAACTACTACAACAGACACACTCCCACATCCAGTCACGTCACACTCACAAATTTATACCAAATGCAAGTAGTGAAAAGTCAAGCAAAATGACACATAAAAGGTGTTATTTTGCTTGACTTTCCACCACATTCATAATGGTTAACACAGTACAGCACCCTAGTACTACCGTATGCAAGATAAGAAATAAGCAGGCAAGCTCAATCGTTTAAATTCATATTTTATTTCTCATGAAAATGTCAATGTCAACTTTATTTATATAGCACATTTAAAACAACATAGGAATGATGTGGCCAAAGTGCTTTACAATAATAGAATTAAAGAAAAACATAAAATTAACATGAATTACATAAATAGACAATAAAATAAATGAACATCCATCCATTATCCAACCCGCTATATCCTAACTACAGGGTCACGGGGGTCTGCTGGAGCCAATCCCAGCCAACACAAGGCACAAGGCAGGAAACAAACCCCGGGTTATGCGCCAGCCCACCGCAGAATAAATAAACATAAATAAAATAAATAATAAATAGAAGTAATGTTACATAATTACAATGAGGGAACCATCAGTATTTCTGAAGGTCACGGAAAGCAAGTGAATAGAAATGAGTCTTTAATCTTGTTTTGAACAGTTCAATTGTAGACGACTCCTTTATGTGATGAGGTAAAGAGTTCCACAGGCGAGGAGCAGCAGCTGCAAAAACCCTGTCCCCCTTAGTTTTACACTTAGTACGAGGGACAACCAGAGACAACTGACGAGAAGATCTAAGCACTCTAGGTGGCTGGTGTAAAGCACACAATTCAGATAAATAGGCAGGAGCAAGCCCATGTAAAGATTTAAAAACTAGCAACAAGATTTTAAAATCAATTCGAAACCTGACAGGCATCCAGTGTAAAGAAGCTAATATTGGAGAAACAGAATCAGACTTTCTTGCCTCAACCAGAAAGTGAGCAGCAGCATTCTGGACCAACTGTAACCTGTGTATCAGGAATTTGCTAATCCCAGAATACAGCGAGTTGCAGGCAAGAAAAGATAAAAGCATGAGTAGCTTTCTCAAGATCCCTAGAAGATAAAAAAGGCTTGATCTAACATAATAGATGAAGCTGGAAAAAGCAACTCTTGACTATAGAATTAATCTTTCTCAAAAGAGAGGTCACTGTCAAAGACAACACCAAGATTGCGGACTTGAGGTTTTCAAAAGACAGAGAAAGAACCGAGAAGTCCAAGACCAATTTGGGCTTTAGCTGATGGACCCACTATAAGCACCTCCATTTTATTTTGATTCAGATCAAGAAAATTATTAGCCATCCAAGATCTTAGTTCAAAAAGACAGTTGTGCAGTTGATTCATTGCAGAGTTGCAGACGTGAATATAAACCTGAGTATCATCAGCATAGCAGTGAAAAGAAATGTTAAATCCACAGTGGTTATATTTGTTCTAACTTTTAATGATTAGACAGGAAGTACATTCAAAACTGATGTGGCAGGTTAACTGTCAAAATTATTTAGGAAAAATGTCTGCTTCACAAAGTCCTGAAATGAACATGGATACAGAGAATTTGAAAAGGACCTTAAGCATGTGTTTATAATGCCATCACACATACAATAACTAATTCAAGAAGTGCAAGCAACAAGTGCTTCCCGCCTAGCTGCAGGTCAAGCATAATAAAGTCTTCACTAATGTGGAGGTTTTAAAAGAATGCATTACAGGTATTGTAAGGGTTGCTAGTACTAAAATGATGGGTAAAGTACTGAATCTGTGAACAGGTATCTCTGACAGCTATACGGCATGTTCATGTCTTGGCAGAGGAAAGTCCGCTGACAGATGGTGATCTTATATCCTTAGCTATTGATTACTCGACCAACGATGTAGCTGTGGCACAACCAGATGAAGTAAAATTCAGAGCGGAACAGCACGTGGGCTTTGAGCGTGTCTGGGCACCTGTCCCTTCTGCCACTCCGCTCTCGAGAATGTGCTCCTTGAAGGGCTCCCTCTTCTAGGCTCTGACTTCATCATTGAAGTGACAAATGTGGAGTGATCATTGAATTATCTTTTCTGAAACTGAAGCCACAACTGTGGAGTGAACTATTTAATTTCTTTATGAATTCTCTTGTGTGCCTTATTTGTTTATTTAAAATTGAATTTATTACATATTCCTTTCAAAATCTTTGCACATTCCTGCTTTTATAGATGCAGTACCTGATGTTTATCAATTGAATGTAATTTTAATGAAAAAAATGTGCTGGAGGAGGACGACTTGAGGCTTAAGGAAACCCGCATCGGGGCCAGACAAGACCTTCAGGCCACTAATCTATGATCCCAGCATCAGAATGTCCATCAGTGAATGATCATCATAGTCATTTGACCCTGATTTGGTCCAGGAGGTTTTGGATGCAGCCCGGTCATCTTCAAGGAGTCTTGTCACTTCCTGCTGAGAATTCACCCATAGCACTGACACGAGCAATGTGCCATGGTTTGGTCTAATTATGCTCTTTATTGCCCATTCAAGTTCCTTTTCATGTTTTCTCTCTGTAATTTATAGTATGTTTTTCATGTATATTTACTGTATGTTTTGTTTCTTTCCTTATTTTGTAGTTTAGTTTCTCTGTGTAGTCACATGTTCTGCTATGTCCCTTGTGCTTTGTAGGTGGTCCCCCAGGGGCGGGACCACCAGTCCATCTCAGTGTGGAAACCAGCCCTATAAAGGCTGAGAGGCCCACAGGTCAAATTTGGTCTTATGCGATTGGTATGGTGAGTTTCTTGTGATTGTTTTTAATATACTACATTTCTGACATTAACTTTGCTTTTTGACCATGATTATTAGATTCTATTTCTGGTGCTTTTTATGCTATCGGATTACCATTTTGCATATCCCTTTTTCCTTTTTATGTTCTTTAACCATTTTGGAGAACCATTTATAAATTAAACCTTTTATTTTTCTAAAGATTCCTTCTCTGCTCTTTTCTTGTGCGGCCAGAAGTTTATGGTTACCCACTCCCTCTCAGAGCATTTGCTAAAGTACTTTGGGACATAGATTTGTGGCCAGTTTCTCACTTTGAGGGCCTGCTGGTCTCTTCTGTGAACTGACGGAGTGAAGTGGGCCACGTCTGGGTGCACCAGTAAGGATCCTAGCTTGTTCCCCAGCCAGTGTGGAGGCCCATGTGAAGAGAACTTTCTGCATCATAACACTATGGTGCAATCTAAAATTATTCTTGAAGGAAATGCTGTCAGGATGTGCAGTGCTAAGGCCTATGACAGTTTGTCACCTGTTTTATTTTTTAAGTTTAAGGGTTTTTTTTATGTCTAGTTTAACCATAAAGCATAACACTGGGCAGATCATTTTTAATTGCACAATAGCTGAACACATACAGATACACATGTGCACATAATGCTGAATACAAAGTGCAGTGAAATTCTTTCTTGCATGCCAAACCACAGACTAAAACAATCAACCATTAATAATATGGCAGTTCTGCTGTTTAACAATGAACAATTAAAAAAAGTAATTAGAGCTGCACAGAAAGTGAAAATACAAAATTCGTACAAGCATTGATAGAAGTGTGAAAGTGAAAGTATTTAACATTGCACAGCAAAGTGACATTGAAAGATAATTGGCAAAATATGATGATTCTGCTAGGGTCATAGGGTCATTATTGTCCACTTTACAGAGTACAGTGACATTCTTACATGCATTTTTGACAGTATCAGTTTTGCAATATGAATGCATTATGAGCCTCCTTATAGCCTCAACATAAAATCTGCCCCTAAATCTTGTTTTGCGTGTGCTGATAGAGCTGAGCTGGTTACTAGATGATAGGAAAGAGAAATGTCAGTGTAGGATAAGTGGCATCTGTCATGATGCAGATTGCCTTCCTGAGGCAGTGCGTGGTGTAAATGTCCTGGATAACTGGAAGTGTTGTGCCGGAGATCATCTGTATTGGGTGTGACATGAGCATTCTCCCCCACCTCTGAACAAACATGTGTCAGGCATTCTGGCCTATCAATGTCAGTACCCCAGAATGGTTGTACCACCTGCACACCTCTGTGTCATGATATACGTTCACTTTTATCACTAGTCTTTACAATTGTGTTCATTAACAAAGATCTCCCAACATTCTAAGGATAGAGCTGCCAGGCAAGAGAAAAAGAGGAAGGCCTAAGAGAAGGTTTATGGATGTGGTGAGAGAGGACATGCAGGTGATGGGTGTAACAGAACAAGATGCAGAGGACAGAAAGGTATGGAAGAAGGTGATCTACTGTGGCGACCTCTAGCTGGAGCAGATGAAAGAAGAAGAAGAAGATATTTTGTTTTGTGCTTCCTGCCTAGTATGCTGGACCATCTCTTCTAGGTTCATTTTTATTTCACAGAACATTTTCTTTTTCATAGCTGAGACCCATTCAATCAGAATATGCACCAGACAGGCTGTAAGTCTGCTTGCTTAAAAAATCTCTATATTTTACTATTAGGAATAAATCTTAGTATTCATCTCATCTCTCCACTATACAGTAAATGACCACTTTTAACAATGTCTTCAAGACTTTGGTAAACCTAAATAAGGCACTCATGTAACATTTCCTGTTGAAGAGTGAAGGGATTCGGCTCCCATAGCCTGTCAGATTAATGATTCAATACTACATTTGTCCCTGTTCTATTGGACAGATTTTGAGAGATTAAAAGAGGGTTTTAATAGTGTTATTATAAACCCTTATTCCAGTTAGAGAAACTGGATTATTGAACTCTATGAAACCTGATTAACAGACACAGGTTTCTCTGTAAGTAGCCTGGTCATTTGGCCATGTAAACCCTTAACCAGGTTACAGTTAAGGATTTTGTAGTCTGTGTATGTCTGTTGCACTCTATTAGCTTTACACATGCTTTCGGCAGCCACAGGTGCAAGGATCCACAAAATAAATTTCCTGAGGCAAATATTCGGGTGATCACATACACTAAACCTGGTTGAAATAATCTGGCTCAATATTTCAGAAATCGCTAACTTTATGTTGATGAGCTGAAGGTACGGTGCTAAGCTCAGCAGTACAATCTCAAGAGCAGTAAAGTAACATGTTAAAAGTAACATGCATTAAGTAGTCCAATTGCTTATGTATTGGTATTCCTCTCCTTTGCAGGGCTCAATCATACAGCCAAGCAGAAAACAATGTGCAACCGGAAATCCAGTAACAGAAACATATTTTAATAAAATATCAGTTTACCATATATACTCACGAATAATTCAGGTCTTGAAACATGAAAAATCGATCATAAAATCAGACCCCGACTTAAACGCTTGATCAAAAATGTGACATTTAATATTTTTTTTTTTTTACATCTTCTTGCCTCCTCCAATCTCGCATCAGTTTCTCAGACGCATCAAATTTTGTTGCAGCAACGCAGTTACTAATTTCTTTCACTACTTCAAAGACGTTTAATTTACAATAAAGGTGTATGAGGGTGTGAGATACAAAAAACACAAATCAGTGCAAACGTTGCTTCGGAATAGTTTGGTCATTACCATGTGGTCATGTAGGCAGAATACATACAAAAAAAAGGCAGTGTGTTCCATGGTTACTCTCTCAGGTGGGCATTAGTATATCATAATCCCTTGTACCAATAGCATGAGTTTTCCGCATTCGACTTATACGACCAGCATTATAAAATACCAGAAATTACACTGTAAAATCAAGTCCCGACTTATCCGCGGGAGAACGTATCCGCGAGTATATATGGGAGTTTTCACCCATCTCATTTCTATAGATACAGTGGAACCTCAAGTCACGAACGTCTCAGAACATGTACAAATTGGGTTACGACCAAAAAGTTTACCAAACTTTTGCATCTGTTCACGACCACACACTCGGGTGACGAACAAGCCAGTTTCCCTTCCGGTTCATACGCACTGGTGATTTACGCACGTGTTCAGTCTCTCCCTGTACTGTACATTGTTCTCGGTCAGATGTGCATCTAACAGAGGGACTTTACCTCAAAACTGTAATCTCCTTTCCACCCAGTTCCTCCTCACTTCCTTCATGCCAGAACTTGACTCATGCAAGGTTAGTTTTCTTGCTTGTTTATGGTTAGTTTTTCAATAAATTACAGATTTTTCAAATGTTTATTTTTTTTCCCTGTGCTTAAAACTCATTAAAAAAAAAGTGTTTACAGCAATCGGTTCATAAGGCTATAGTTTGCAATGTTAGTTTTCTCTGTTCAAGGTTTTCTCAGTGTTATTCAATGTTTTTACATTTGGTTTACTATTACACTGTGCATTCTATGGTATAATTAACTATTTTTGTGCTTAAAATTCTTTAAAAAATATATTTACATACAGTTCACACGGTCTGGAATGGATTAATTGTATTTACATACAATCCTATGGGGGAAATTACTTCGGGTCACGACCCGAGGTTCCACTGTAGGTTGAAACAGTGTGATAAGATGGCACTGTGGCCATTGTTCAAATGTTGAATCTTTGGGGGTTCTGAGGGTTCCACAATCTATTAACCATAAAACATTTCATAAATAAAGCACCATGTCAATTTGACAATTGATTTCCAATAACACAGCCATTACTAGGGATTATAACTAAAAAATTGTAAAAATCAACTGAGGAATAAGAAAGTTCTATCTGATTTTAACAAGAAAACTTAACGTGTCTCACTACATACTTATGTGCTTACAAGCAGGTCTTGACTACTCCAATATGGCAGGCACACTGAGGTGGATTGGAATCACCACCAATAGGACCAGCAAGCAATGTGGCAGCTATGTGTGTCTCTCCATGATTTGTATAGTTAGGTGGCTATGAAGTTTTTTATTGGCTTAAGTCAATACTAAACTTTCCATTTTGTAGATACCCCAAACACCAAAGAAACAATCTTGAAACAACAGCAATTATAACAATAATATATTGAAATAATGAAAATATACAGTCAAACAATATAGTGGCACAGAATCACAAAAGACACCCTAAAGCAAAGTCATGATATATCCCAATAAAATGTTTTTTAAATATTTGCAAAAATATAACCGAAGTGTATCTAATGCCAAGAAAAATTAAATGCAATAGTAAGACACAATTATAACAACCAAATTCAAAGTGCAGATGTACAGTAGAGCAAAAATGTTACTTGGAAAAATGACCTGCTTTGTGAAAGAATACAATACATTCATCATAAGAACAGGGAAGTTTCACAGCTCAATTATCCAAACGTGATGGCTCCTCTTTAAGCCTCTTTAGACCTCTCACTAATAATAGTAGATGTAATCCTCGGTAAATGGTAAGTATTCAGGGGCCTCATGTATAAACGGTGCGTACGCACAGAAATGTTGCATAAGAACTTTTCCACATTCAAATCGCGATGTATAAAAGCTATACTTGGTGTAAAGCCACGCACTTTTCCACGGTACCTCATGCCTTGTCGTACGCAAGTTCTCCGCTCGGTTTTTGCAGACTGGCGGCACCCAGCGTCAAAGCAAAGGTACTGCTCCTGTGTGGTTACTCATTATTTTCCTGAAATAATAATTTCCTTTATAAATACACTGAAACTAACCGCATATTGTTTATTAGTGTAACGCATCTGATTGTAATGAACTTGTAACAATATAATGGTCCAGGGAATAGCCATAGTATTCCAAATACCATAAATGCTTTAGCGTTGTTACTCTAACTGCATCTTCTTCTTCTTTCAGCTGCTCCCATTAGGAGTTCCCACAGCGGATCATCTTTTTCCATATTACTCTCACTGCACCACTCGGAGTATTTATATCACTGTATCTGAGTGTGAATCACAGCTGATCGGAAAGAGAATTATCGGTATACAGCATCAATCACACGCTGTCTCAGCCACGGCAAAACGTTTCATAGCCTTTCCTGTACGGACCTCGCGGTTCAGAAACAGTTTCATCCCAAGAACTTTAAACACACTCAATCAATTGCTCCTTGTAGAACTGTTTGTACTTATAAGTACAATTACCTCACTGTAAACTTGCACTACAGTTATAATATCTCACAACCTGAGCCACTTTATAAAGCGCATATTTACATATGATGACAATATCATTTTTAAGGTGAAATGCAGCAAAATATGTTTATTAAATTATACAGATAAAACTTTAACTTCATTTAAATAATCTATATTCTTCACTGGGAGTGTCGTTAAGGATAGAATAATTAAACATGTACTACGAAGATATTTCAATGTTCCTTAAATGTTTTGAAGAATCGGCGCTAAGCTTACAGATGGCTTAACGTCCATTACAGAGCTGATTGTGTGGTGATTGGGTATTTGGGGAAAGAAAAGCACTGACTGCAGTGGCGGCTATACCAATATATATTGAATATAAAACAGAAAGAGAAAATAACGACACAGCTAAAAACGCAGCGACAAATTTTGGCAAAAGTTAAATGCTTGTGTCATGAGCACGATGCGGCTAGTGTCTGCAATGGATGAGGCCATCCACCGTGCATAAGCTACTTTACTGACATTGGCGGGCGAAGGAGCCACCGATTCTTCCTCTGCCCAGTGCCACCACAAGCCTAGAGCCGCCCCGGAGTACTGCTGCAATAAATTATTTCATCGAAGTGAAACTCATGTTTAATAACGTGCTTTAACTCCTATCATCATAAAAATTATATCATGTATACATCTCAGTATTTTAGTTATTCAGAGAGCTGTAATATCACAAATGTAATGGATTCTGTGTCCAGTTGGAGGAAGAGAGCCGGTTTAAGAAGCAAGTAGTGATTCACACACATAGATCACATACGAGTAGAAGATCAAATACAAAACAAAGCATTTAACGTGCTACTTTAATTACGCTGTGATTTGGGAAACTGGTTAATTAAACAATTTTAAGATGAAGTTTATGATGTTCTACTTTAATGACAAAATAAACTACAAGATTGAAGTTGACATTTCATGCTTTTTCCTCACTGTGTGCCTTTTTTCTCTGTACCGTAATAAGCTTTCATATGACACTCAGACAGTGGGCTTACAACTCAGCTTTTCACGGCGACTTTGATATGTGACTTCTTTTTTTTATTTCCGGCACTGTGCGATTTTGTGAACATGAGTTTTCAAGTTTCTCCAACACGCTATGTCACTCGATCAACTTCATTTTGTTGATTATACCACGGTTTATTTGAACAAATAGTATGTTTTTCATTTGCCTCCACTTGGTATTCGCTGAAATTCTTATATTTTCCCCAGTGCTTTTCCCATTGTCTTTTCACAAAAGGCTGAGCTTAAGGGCGATTTATATTAATTTGCATATTCAAAGAGGCGTAATTTTGGGAGGAGTTGGGACGTTACATAAAACGCGTGCACGAGCGTTACATAAATCCCGATCTGCGTGAAAAGTAACGGAAGAATGTGGAAGTTGGAGTACGCACGGATTCCTGCATCTGGATTTTTCTGTGCGTAAGCACATTTCGGCTTTTGTGCTTACGCCATGTTATAGTGCGAGTTCTACGCACGGCGTTATACATGAGGCCTCAGGTGATGGCCTTTATTCTCTCTCTCTCTCTTTCTCCACTCCACTTACAGTAAGTAGATAAATTATAACATCCTTCTGTATCACAGCCATTTTCACAACAGTCCATCACTGTGACTGTGACTGATAGAGTTAGCTTTAGAATGCCTTCATTTTTACAGTACTGCCCATAAGTTTTTCAGCTGGTGAATTCATTCCTTTATACGTCTGCTTTGATCAATTCCGTTTTCACTGAGTTTATTTTTCAAAAGTATTTATTTTCCTTATGAAATATTACGTCTCTGTAATGTACATATTATAAAAATGTTTTTCCTTTCCTATTTTCATTTTCTGTTGCTCTCAAGTCTCATTAAAATTTTTACAAATTATGTCTTTGTTCTTGCTCCTTAGGAGATATTTTTCTAGATTTTGGTTTGTTGTGAATGCTGAGCTGGGCCATTGGATTTGGAGAAAGAGAGTTCATGATTACTACATAATAAGTGCTGGGCAGTTTCTTTAAAGGAATGAAATGGGAGACAATGAGGGAGAAAATCAAGAATCAAAGAGCAGCCTTTAGAGATTGACAGACCCACAATAAAGTTCATAGACCTAACATAACAAGGTCTGAAGGAGTCAGACAATAGGTTTAGAAAAGGATCTTATTATATAATTTGCATACTTGACAAGTACTAGCATATTAAGCAATATATTTTTAATATTACATTATTAGAAGAATTTTGTAAATATCAAATTTCTGGATGTCCAGTAAGCAAAGAATCATGAAAACCAAGAAAAACAAAAGATTGAACAATAGGAGCAAATGAAAGAGGGTTTGGGCTGGCTGAAGGAAGCATTTCAGACTGAGTTCTAATCTACTCTTAGATTGTAACAAAAGGTCAAAATGAATGAAAGAATGAATAACAGGAAATGAAAAGCAGAAGAAAAAAATGATCATCCTAAAATGATAAAGACCAAGGTCCAAAAAAATTCTGAAATTCAAGCTCTAAACTTATAAAATGTGAAACAAGCACATTTTTGAAAACATCTGAAATCTCAAAGAAAGATCTGAAAGTAAATGATTTCATGAAATGCCATATTCATATCATTACCAAACCAGCTTCCAAAAATTAAAAAGGTAATTACAAATAAAGAAAAACTTTCAAAGCAAAATGAAAGAACACAAATACTGAAATAAAAGGGAGCAGCAGAAAAACACGTACAGTATGTGTTAAGTGGAAGTGTGTCTGGCCAATGTCACTCCAAGGCAGTCTATCTATACTAATAAAAGGCAAAGCCCTCACTGACTGACTGACTCACTGACTCACTGACTAACTCACTCATCACTAATTCTCCAACTTCCCGTGTAGGTAGAAGGCTGAAATTTGGCAGGCTTATTCCTTACAGCTTACTTACAAAAGTTAAGTAGGTTTCATTTCGAAATTCTACACATAACGATCATAACGGTCGATAACGGTCTACAATATCCGCCATGTTGAACTTTCTTATTTATGGCCCCATCTTCACGAAATTTGGTAGGCGGCTTCCCTGCACTAACCGAAACCGATGTACATACTTATTTCGATGGTATCACGCCACTGTCAGCCGCCATATTGAACTTTCCAACATCACTAATTCTCCAACTTCCCGTGTAGGTAGAACGCTGAAATTTGGCAGGCTCATTCCTTACAGCTTACTTACAAAAGTTAAGCAGGTTTCATTTCGAAACTCTACGAGTAACGGTCATAACGATTGACAACGTTCGCCATGTTGAACTTTCTTATTTATGGCCTCATCTTCACGAAATTTGGTAGGTGACTTCTCTACGCTAACCAAAACCAATGTACGTACTTATTTCAGTGGTATGATGCCACTGTTGGCCTCCATATTGAACTTTCCAATGTCACTAATTCTCCAACTTCCCGTGCAGGTAGAAGGCTGAAATTTGGCAGGCTCAATCCTTATAACTTACTTACAAAAATTAAGCAGGTTTCATTTCGAAATTCTACGCATAACGGTCATAACGGTCGACAACGTCTGCCACATTGAACTTTTTTATTTATGGCCCCATATTCACGAAATTTGGTAGGCGGCTTCCCTGCGCTAACCGAAACCAATGTACGTACTTATTTCAGTGGTATGATGCCACTGTCGTCCGCCATATTGAACTTTTCAACGATCTTTGTTACTTATAGGCCCATCTTCAAGAAATTTGGTACGCGGGTTCCCAACGCTAACTGAATCCTACTTACGTACATATATACATCCATAGCCTGCAGCTCGGTCACTGTGTGAGGCGGCGGGTCCCCATCCCAACGCCTCCCACGTTGTTGGCTGCCTGCCTATATAAGGCCGTCCGTCGCTCCAGTCTCTACATTCCCTTCCTTGCTTCACCACGGGATTCACGTCTCCCTGCTGATAACTACAGCCTTTTTATTTAATCCACGGCTTCTCCTCTGTTTTATTGTTTGTTTATTACGGTTATAGTTATTGTGTAGGTATTTTAGACTTACTTTACATTGCTCAGGTACCCATTTCCTTTATCGTTCCAACCGTACCTCCATTTACATATCTATCGAGGTGATCACCATCGCTCAAAGAACTATCACTTACTGAGTGGTTTCCATGCCCAGAGATGGCACCTACCTTTTCCATTCTCTTTGTTACATATTGCATGGCCATATCAGGCTCACTCTTGATATCCGGAGGAACATTGTGTCTTATGTATTGAATGACTGGGACAGGTTCAAGGTGTGGACTGATGACAGTACAGGAGATAATTATACTACACAGGAGCACTAGAAGAGTGAGATGCTTAAGCCCTTCACCTATGCATCTGCATGTGAGTTGATGGCTGCCGCTGAATTGTTCGGTTGTCGCTTTCAAGTGCACTGAAATGGCCAAATATTTTACACCTTTCAACAACCACCAATGCCTCTTAAACATCTTAGATTCACAGGTGACGATTTCAGTAGTGGACACTTTGATGTTTATGAATGTTTAAACTCTCAAAAGCTGGATGTGATTTTATCGATGAAACCGGTTGTATGCTTACAACGCTTGACAGATGCCGAATGTCGCTTCAACACAAGTCCTACAAATACTGTCGTAATGGAAGCAAACCATGAAACTCAAACCGATAATGACAGCAGCAATCCAAGCTGTGAGATTTGAAACAAGATTACTGTTCACATGGCCAACTGTATGTTGCATGCTCAAGAGTAAGCTCAGCGCACAGCTTGGTCATATTACAACCGGAGGGCCGAACTGACAATGTGGCATACAAAGAGATCCTTAAATAATTATTGGCATATTTTCCCTCAGTTTAAAAAAAGTTTAATTTTCTTCTTAATAAAAATTTTAAGGCAGTACTTCGCCACTGCGAAGCACGGGTATTTTGCTAGTAAAGAATACAAGTCATGTCATGCTTTAACCCGTTAAATCCAGAACAGTCTTGTGGGGGGTACTGGAGCCTTTCCCAGCTAGCTCAGGGTGCCAGTTCATCACAGGGCACACACCAAACACACACTAGGGCCAATTTAGTGTCACCAATTCACCTAACCTGCATGTCTTTGGACAGTGGGAGGAAACCTACACAGACACGGGGAGAACATGTAAGCTCCACGCACAGTGGACTTGGGATATAAACCCAGGTCTCTTTACCATTCTGCCTTTACAGAATATAAACACACACACATGCATTCATACATATATAAATACACATTGTGGCAGGTGACCGGGTCCCATGCCCGGCCGGGACGCTCCTTCTGCATATGTTCCGGGGGAGCAGCCGTTGGTTCCTCAGTACCTCCCCCGGGACGCTTGGTGGCAGCCTCCCTGGGTGACGTTGGTGCCTCAGTTTCCCACAGGGCTCCATGAGAGATGGAGTTCTCCACAACCCTGTGGGGATCTGGGGTGCCCGCCAGGGGGTGCTGCATGGACCCTGGAGCCTTTATAGACACCTCTACAGTCCCTCCCGGAAGTGCAATTCGCCACAGGTGATCAAGCACCTGGAGCACTTCTGGGTGAGCTATAAAAAGGGCCAGCATCCACCACTCAAGAACCAAAATCGGGAGGAAGAGGATGAGGTTGCCTGAGAGGAGTGGTGGTGCCAGAGGAAGGGTTGATTTGGTCTGTGTATTGTGCTTTGGGACTGTGTTGGGCCGGTGGAACACAGGAAAGATGTGCCCCACGGCTGAAGAAAAAATAAAAGTTTTGTTATTTGCACACATGCCTCAGTGTGAATCTGTGCCGGGTCGGGAACCTATATAGCGCCTTTATCACAACATACATACATACACACATACACATAGATATATATGTATAGTCTATCGACTTTCCGACAGTGTTCAGAAGCCATTAAGAAGGCTAACAGAATGTTAGGTTATATAGCATGATGTGTGGAGTACAAGTCCAAGGAGGTTATGCTCAACCTTTATAATATACTGGTGAGGCCTCATCTTGAGTACTGTGAGCAGTTTTGGTCTCCAGGCTACAAAAAGGACATAGCAGCACTAGAAAAGGTCCAGAGAAGAGCGACTAGGCTGATTCCAGGTCTACAGGGGTTGAATTATGAGGAAAGATTAAAAGAGCTGAGCCTTTACAGTTTAAGCAAAAGAAGATTAAGAGGTGACATGATTGAAGTGTTTAAAATTATGAAGGGAATTAGTACAGTGGATCGAGACTTGTATTTTAAAATGAGCTCATCAAGAACACGGGGACAAAGCTGGAAACTTGTTAAGGTTAAATTTTGTACAAACATTAGGAAGTGTTTCTTTACACAGAGAACGATAGACACGTGGAATAAGCTACCAAGTAGTGTGGTAGACAGTAAGACTTTAGGGACTTTCAAAACTCGACTTGATATTTTTTGAAAGAAATAAGTGGATAAGACTGGCGAGCTTTGTTAAGCTGAATGGCCTGTTCTCATCTAGAGTGTTCTAATGTTCATATATATATATATATATATATATATATTGTGAACGCTGGCCCCGGCACAGACAGACGGACATCATTGTTTCACCACACACCATTTATTTACCCTCACTATTTACAAGGTTTGCTCACGTGCACCCCCAGTGCCTTCTTGCACTGATTCCCCAAAGTCCAGGGCCCACAGTCTTTGTGCCTTCCTGGCCGCCTCCCGTCCTCTCTCTCCAGTTCCGTCTGCTTCCTCCCGACTTCCACCACCGACTGGAGGGAGGCGGCCCCTTTTATGGGGAGCCGGATGGGCTCCAGCTGCTTCCCGGCACTTAACAGGGCCACACCCCTGTGTGGCGGAAGTGCCGGCCGTGCACCCGGAAGCCATCTGTGTCTCGCCGGTCGTCTTCCCCGCCGCACTTCCTGGTGTGGCGGAAGTGCCGGGCTCCCGGAATAAACAGGCACTGGGGCGCCGCCTGGCGGTGGCCACGGGTCCCTACAAGGCTGGGCTTCCAAGCCCTGTACCCGAGGCCCCCTGTCTAACCAGGACGGACGCCCACTGCTCTGGAGGAGGCACACCCTCCTCCGACCTCCAAGCGCCCCGCCGGGCTCCATCCCCGGCCGAGGGCCACACGGGACGAACCGGCATCGGGGCGCCGCCTGGCGGTAACCACGGGCCCCTACAGGGTAGGGCTTCCATGGCTCCCAATAGAACCAGGACGGACGCCTCGCGGTCTGGAGGAGGCACAAGCCCTCCTCACGCCCTCCTGGCGTCCGCCGGGCTCCAGCCCGCCGGCCACAATATATATACATATATATATATATATATACTGTATATATACAGTAACTGCGGGGGGCTAACGCCCTGCCCGGGGTTTGTTTCCTGCCTTGCGCCCTGTGTTGGCTGGGATTGCCTCCAGCAGACCCACGTGACCCTGTGTTAGGATATAGTGGGTTAGATAATGGATTGATGGCTGGATATACAGTATATAGTAAAGCATGCACGTTAGAAAAACACCTTCAGGGCTATAGGGGGCCCAGTCGCTAATGGTATCCTCTCACTCCTTCCTCACAGCACCGAGAAGGTGTCCCCTGAGGGCAGCTGACCCTGTCCCTTCCAGTTGGAAGACTACAAAAACCTGACTCTCCCAAATGGTGGTGTCTCCTTTGGACCAGGAGTTAGTAGAGGATGGAGCCCAGACCTGCTCTTACGAGGTCGTCCTTTGAGAAGCCAAGAGGGCTCTTTTCACTTTAGTTTATGCTTTGTGTCCTTTTCACTTGAACCTCCCAATATGATTAAAAGGGGCAACCTGGCAGCATTTCTCTGGACTCACCCTGTTTCTCACACCCATCCACTATATATAAAAATGAGGAAGTATACTGAAACAAGAACAAGAAGAACGAAAACAGTTATAAAATATGTTAGAAAAAACAAAATAATGCATAAAAAGCGAAATTAAAAAAAAACTCTAGGCAAGACCCACGGCCACCATAACACTAAAATTCATTCTGATATTTTCAACAATGCAATTTAAAGTCCGGTAAGCAAACTGATGAAGTACTAAATGAACTTTTAATTTTTTTAAACCCAGTCTATAATAAATAATAAAAAGTGCAGACAAACTGCGCCTGTTTGCAACTTCTTGGTAGGTGACAGCTTTAAGAAGAATTCTCAAGGGTGACAAGGTGCCATATTTCTCTTGTGTGAAAAAATAACTGGAAAAAATAATATTAGAGAAAATGTTATTTAGTAAAGTTAACAAATGGAGTTCTTTGAGTGTAAATGGTAAAGATCAGGAGATAACAGCCTTGGTTTCATAAAGGTCACACTTATTAAAGTAGAGATTAAAATGTTTCTTGTTTACTGTGACTCAATGATGTTCTCATAATTCTTGTCAGTGGTTTCTCAAATATTGGAAAAAATAAAAAATGTAATCCGTATAAGAAAGAAAAAACATGACAAGATGCTAAAGGATCTGCTCTCATTATTTTAGTGCTTGGGTCGATCTTTTTAGCATTCATAAGAAGCCACGCTTTCTTATTCTTTAATTTATTTTTTAAGGAGTCAAAATAAAGAAAATTAAGACATTGTAGCTCACACCTAGATACATAAAACTAAACTTTATCGGTTGTGACTTGCCAGCTGTCAGGAACAGCTTTTATTCATCATATGAATTTTACACACAAACTAAAAATAACTACAGAGAAACAACACTTCTGGTTAATACGCTGTCACAGGTTTACTATCAAAAGCTGACATCTATGACAGAGTTTCTCAACCTTTAAGTATTTGCGACCCAAGTTTTCATATTAGTTTTAATCGCGGCCCCTAACATTTTTTTGAAATGTAGATGCATATTTTCTTATACCTACTTAACTTTTATCGACATTTATCTAACTCTATATTTATTGTTCTAGTATCAGAATGTAGTTTAATTTAAATTGTTTTGGTTTCAACAGATGTTTTTTTCATATTTTTGATTCTTGTTTTCTTTTTTTCACATCTTCGCGCCCCCCTTTTTGTTACTTTGCGCCCCCCTAGGGGGGTCCGCCCCACAGGTTGAGACCCACTGGTCTAAGGTCCTTCAGGTAAACAACTGTTGAATAAAATTTGTAATTGAAGTATAAAATTTAGACAGCAATAGATATCTATAAAATTGTGTTGCTTTTTTAAAAATGATAATTGAAAATGTTTAGATTAGTCATAATGGCCATTGGCTGTACTGAAAGCTGCTTTCCATTCATGCTTGCCTCTCGTACAGATTTACTATAAAGAACATCACAAAAGAGGCATTAAAATATACTCAACAGTCAAAGCAGCTCTGAAAGAGAAAGACCAAAATGACCAATGGCAGAAAATCGCGGGCCTCAGTGGTAATTCTGCTCCAAGCTTGAACATGAACGACACGTTCTTCCACTGATGATATGACGGCTCGAATAAAGTCAATGTTTAGGTGTTCTTTAAAATATGAGTCCAGTAATTTGGCCTCAAATAGAGAAAGCATACAAATAATCTTAAAACTACTGAATTAACAGGACAGTCATATTGCTTTCTGAAAATTTAGGAAAATAAACTGATTATAATTTAAACAATTGGGGAAGCAAGCTTTTACGATGTAGAACTTGATTTCCCAAAATTTTGTAATACTTGTGAAAATCAATCATAAAGTACATAAGAAATTTGACAAAGAAGAGAAGACCATTCAGTCTACCAAAGCCGTTTCTTGACCTAATAGCTAGGCTGTCACAATATGTCATGTAAATTCTTCTTAAATGTTTTAAAGGTTTCTGCTTTGACTACATGTATTTGGTAGTTTGGTGCAGAGTCCCACAACTCTTTGCATAAAGACGTACTTCATGGCTTCAGAGTTAAATGCACTCCTCCTTAATTTCTACTGATGTCCTCGAGTACATCAGATGAAATTCCTATTTCCCTAAAATTCGCAAAATTTTGTCAAAGTGGTATTACATGGATGATGCGGTGAATTATTAAACATATAGTGCATCCAGAAAGTATTCACAGTGCATCACTTTTTCCACATTTTGTTATGTTACAGCCTTATTCCAAAATGGATTAAATTCATTTTTTTCCTCAGAATTCTACACACAACACCCTATAATGACATGAAAACAGTTTACTTGAAGTTTTTGCAAATTTATTAACAATAAAAAAACTGAGAAATCACATGTACTTAAGTATTCACAGCCTTTGCTCAGTACTTCGTCGATGCACCTTTGGCAGCAATTACAGCCTCAAGTCTTTTTGAATATGATGCCACAAGCTTGGCACACCTATCCTTGGCCAGTTTCGCCCATTCCTCTTTGCAGCACCTCTCAAGCTCCATCAGGTTGGATGGGAAGCATCAGTGCACAGCCATTTTAAGATCTCTCCAGAGATGTTCAATCGGATTCAAGTCTAGACTCTGTCTGGGCCACTCAAGGACATTCACAGAGTTGTCCTGAATCCACTCCTTTGATATCTTGGCTGTGTGCTTAGGGTTGTTGCCCTGCTGAAAGATGAACCGTCGTACCAGTCTGAGGTCAAGAGCGCTCTGGAGCAGGTTTTCCTCCAGAATGTCTCTGTACATTGCTGCAGTCATCTTTCCCTTTATCCTGACTAGTCTCCCAGTTCCTGCCGCTGAAAAACATCCCCACAGCATGATGCTGCCACCACCACCCTTCACCGTAGGGATGGTATTGGCCTGGCGATGAGCGGTGCCTGGTTTCCTCCAAACGTGACGCCTGCCATTCAGACCAAAGAGTTCAATATTTGTCTCATCAGGCCAGAGAATTTTGTTTCTCATGGTCTGAGAGTCCTTCAGGTGCCTTTTGCCAAACTCCAGGTGGGCTGCCATGTGCCTTTTACTAAGGAGTGGCTTCCGTCTGGCCACTCTACCATACAGGCCTGAGTGGTGGATTGCTGCAGAGATGGAAACATCACGTGGCCTCTTTGTCACATAACCATCAACAGACACAGTGATAGTAAACAACATAACTGTGGCCACACAGCAACTACCCAAAAGCAGAACACAAAATGGCTTCCTCAGAATAATGAGAATGTAAAAAATACAAAAGTACAAATACAAGTACTCCAAAACCTAAATTAAAGTTAGGGTAGAGGCTAGAATTTCCAGCCACCATTTCTCTTGTTCTGGCAGACAGAGCTGTGGATAGGAGATGCACAAAGTTTTATGAGCTGGCAAGCTCTAATTTAAACATTCATTTATTGCCATGGGAATAGTAGAGTTCAGTTTAAAAGGAAGTTTTCTTTATGTTCTCTGCCAGTATGATCCACATGCCTAGCACAACAAGAGCAGCTTTAACAGACACGGTAGTTTTTTCACCTGGTTGCTCGTTCATTAGTCGAAATGAAGGTCTTACTCTCCAGTTGTATCCCAGGGTCATCACTTGCCTTTTCCTTAACAGACGTTCTTCGGTATTCCAGCACAGTGTAGACCAGAGTAGTAAACCAACACATTGAAGGACAAAGGTATTTCTTCACTGTATCCAAAAAAAGCAAAGTGTGTGAATAACTCTCAAACATCCAGTCCATTTCCCATCTTAATATATGAGCGATTAGATAAACATGTCCAGTTGTAATACCCTACAAACAAAACGCCATCTGTCAGGCGCTAGTGACAAATCTCCCATTTTGAACAACAGCACCACCTGCATTTTGTTACTACCTACCTGAGATTGGCCATTGATCTCACCCTCAAACAGACTCCAGTCACCAGCAGACGAGGCCTGTGATGGACGAAGCTCCCACTGACTTGGGGGCTTCAAACAAAAGAAGTTAGGTCTCTCTGCTTCTCTTAGTCACTAACGAAAAGAAATCAATTCTGGAAATTTTCAAAGAGATTTTTACTTGCGACAACTGCATGTGCTTTTCTAAATCTCAGAAGTACACTTGTAAGATAAGGATGGTTTACTTGATGTCACTGCTATAAAAGGTGGCGGTGAAGCACAGGTGAACCAAGCATGGGTTTGTCATCAGCTTTAACTGTCAAAGGAGTGGACATTATTAAGATCATCCACACTTAACATTTTTTTCTTACAGTAGTCTGTAATAACTTTCAGTCTATGTAGCGACTTCCAATTAGTCAATGTTTTTCGGTGTATACATTTAACAGTATACATCAGTTTCATCAGTCACCAAAGGAGGGTCACCATTACTTCATCATCTTATGTTTTGTAGTGTGACACTCAATGAATTTGTGTAGACGCCTGAAATAGAAACTGGCTGACAAAGTGGTCTGTCGGTATTCCAAACCAGAGTAACCTATCAATAATTGTAAGCCATTTTGAAAAAAACAATTACTCATTGTTTCAAATAAATACCAAGCAAGGCTAACTAAAAAGATTACAATATGCAAGCTTTCGAGGCAACTCAGACCCCTTCTTCAGGTAAGATGTAATACAGAAACTGGAGTTCCCTGTGTTTATATACACACTAGGACAAGTAAGAACATTGGTAAATCTTTAAATGACAAATCTTAAATGTAAAATGTTGTTTCTTGTCCTAGTGTGTATATAAACACAGGGAACTCCAGTTTCTGTATTACATCTTACCTGAACAAGGGGTCTGAGTTGCCTCGAAAGCTTGCATATTGTAATCTTTTTAGTTGGCTAATAAAAGGTGTCATTTTGCTTGGCTTTTCTCTACATTAATAATGGCTAACACGGTACAACACCCTTGTACTACAAATGAATACCAAAATAGCTAATCCTTATCAAGTGAAGCTGATGCACCAGAATACTTGGTAGCCTTTCTGAATATCCATCCATTATCCAACCTGCTGTATCCAAACTACAGGATCATGGGGGTCTGCTGGAGCCAATCCCAGCCAGCACAGGGCACAAGGCAGGAAACAAACCCCAGGCAGGGTGCCAGCCCACCGCAGGGCGTGCACGCACACACACCAAGCACACACTAGGGAGAATTTAGAATTGCCAATGCACCTAACCTGCATGTCTTTGGACTGTGGGAGGAAACCCACGCTGAACATGCAAACTCCACGCAGGGAGGACCCAGGAAGCGAACCCGGGTCTCCTAACTGTGAAGCAGCAGCGCTACCCACTGCACCACTGTGCCGCCCCCTTTCTGAATATGATTTTTCTAATCTAAAAAAAAATTCTAAATGAATGGGGAATTCATATTTCATAAAAATCAACATAGAATAATTAGTTGGGACTGAGTGACTAGATTTTCTACCCAAAACTCTTGTGGTAGTATACTGGGCACTTTAAGCCAAATCTACAATATTACAATTATTCAAATAAATGTGACAATTGCAAAAATACTGTCTTTAGCATTTACACCACAAAATGACAATACCAACATTTATAAACAACAGCCAGCTAAATGATTGTAGTTTTTAAAAGGTACCACTGAGAAAGTCACGGTGTCTTGAGTCACACTTGGGCTCATTAGCTCTTTCGTTAATTGTCCCCAATTCTTTGTGCAGAGACATCCGGTCCACACAAGCCAATGGCAGCTTCTCATAGCGGTTCATTACAAGCAACTAAGTGCTGCTGGTAACATTGTGACTTTGCAAAAAGTAGCCTAAAAAGAAGTTTGACAAATAAGGGGAGGCCTTTCAGTCCATCAAGCTTGGCTTGTTAAGTTGCCCAGTGTCTCTTTCTGAAAAGTGTCTAGTTTTCTGCTTCAGCGGCAAGACTCATTAGAACATTAAAACAACTGGAGTGAGAACAGGCCATTCAGACCAACAAGCTTATCCATTTTATTCACAAAGATTGTACAGACCAAACATCAAGTTGTCTTTTGAAGATACCTAAAGGCTTGCTCTCCAACAGACTACATGGTAATTTATTTCACGTGTCTAAGGTTCTTCACATTAAGAAAAACTTTCTAATGTTTGTGTGAAATGTACACTTTCCGAGTTACCAACCGTGTCCTGTTGTTCTTGTTGAAGAATTTATTTTAACGTAGCAGTCTAGATCTACTGTACTAATTCCCTTCATAACTTTAAACTCTTCAATATCGTAATCTCCATTTCCCTAAACTGAAAAGGTTTCAGATCCTTCAATGTCTCCTCATAGTGTACAGTGACATGCAAATGTTTGGGTACCCCTGCTTAAAATGTCTGTAACTGTGAACTGTTAAGTGAGCAGAAGATGAACTAATCATCAAAAGCCATAAAGTTAAAGGTGACACATTTGTTTTCAGCATTTTATGTAAGATTAGTGTATTGTTTTTGTTTTGTACAATTGTACATTGAAAAAAGGAAGAGTGCCATGCAAACGTTTGGGCACCCCCAGACATTTGAGGTCTCAGATAACTTTTACCAAAAAGTTTAGACCTTCATTAGCTTGTTAGGGCTATGGCTTCTTCACAGTCATCATCAGGAAACCACAAGTGATGCAAATTGCAAAGCTGTTGTGATAGACGGCCAGGAACCCTGCCCCTCCGGGATGCCTGGAGGAGGGAGGAACCATGAGAGCGGCATTTCTTTTCCCTGGGCACCCGGCCTGTCCTTGATCCCTGGGGGACAGCACTTCTGGGACACCAGGAAGTGCTGACAGACCAAGGATGGTGTATGCCCGGAGTGCTTCTGGGTGCAAGGGCAGCACTTCCGCCACACTGGGGAGTGCTGCCGGAAGTCCGTCATCAGGCACCTGGAGCACATCTGGGGCTAGATAAAAGGGGCCGCATCACTCCATTTGGGGAGCCGGAGTCGGGTGGAAGAAGGACGGAGCTTGCTAGACGAACCAAGGGCTGTGCACTGTACAGTGATCCCTCGCTATATCGCGCTTCGACTTTTGCGGCTTCACTCCATCGCGGATTTTAAATGTAAGCATATCTAAATATATATCACGGATTTTTCGATGGTTCGCGGATTTCTACGGACAATGGGTCTTTTAATTTAAAGTACATGCTTCCTCAGTTTGTTTGCCCAGTTGATTTCATACAAGGGACACTATTGGCGGATGGCTTAGAAGCTACCCAATCAGAGCATGTATTACATATTAACTAAAACTCCTCAATGATATACGATACGCTTCCCGCGCGGTGCTTGATTGTTTGCTTTTCTCTCTTTCTCACCCTCTCTGACATTCTCTGTGCCTGACGGAGGGGGTGTGAGCAGAGGGGCTGTTTGCACAGAGGCTGTTTGCCTGGAGGATACAGACGCTCCTCTACAAAATGCTGCTTTATCGCGGTGCTTCATGTGGTGTTATGGGTCCACAGCTCGTTGAGTAAAGGCCATTTTTAAATAATCACCGCACCCGAGGCGGCTTCGTGAGGGGGGCGATGTTGTAGCAAGCCGCGGGGCAGTCGTCGATGTGGGCGTTTCTCACCGTGTGCACAGGTGAGGAACTGCCCACATTCGTGATTGCTCCCGTGGCTAATGCTACAGCTGTGATGGCCCCTCACATTTTAAAAAGAAGCGCGAGTCGGTTTTGGGAGTGACCAGGGAAAAAAATGGAGAGGTGTAAGAAACAACCGGAGGGAAAAAAAATGGAGAGAGAAAAAAAAAAAGAGGACGGAGGTTACAGGGAGCGAGGAAGCAGGCGGTGCGTGCGTGTGTTGAGCGTGCGATCGAGGGCAGCTCAAAGGAAGCTGGGTGTTGGGCCAACACCCAGACGTCTGAGTTGATGTTGCTCCCGCTGAGTGAACAGGTAGCGGGAGTGCCTAGAGGAAAGCGACGAGCCGCAGAAGGCCGTGGAAAGGCAGCGGAAGTCGTGAGGCTTGGTGGTGGAGTCCCCAATGTGTGCGTCCTGGTCATTGGTGGACATCAAGTCTCGGGGACTGGGATGAGTGCCAGACCGAAGCCAGGGATCGGGAGGTCTCCAGTCTCGCGTGTGTTGTAGGAGGGCTTGCCTGCTGCTAAGCCCAAACGGGATAAAGCAGGTGAGACGCTAACAGAAACGTTACACCGGATTTGTTTGTTGTTTTAAAGATTGCTTCCTGTAAGAAGATTTTAACCTCTTGTTTTAAAGGATTGTTTTTCTTATTGATTTTAACCTCCACGTTTTTTTATTGGATTATTTATTGAAAGAACTGCACTATTTATTTATGAACACTGTTTTTGTATTGATGGACAGTTTTTAATAAAAGCACTATTGCACTTTTTGCACTTTTTACCTTCCCCTTGCTCAGTAATTTGCCTCCATTGACTAGCTCACTCGGTTTCATTATCGACGGTGTGGGGTTCGAGTGCTTCCAATAGCAATGGGAGTGTGGAGCCAGAACCTACATCGTCACACTTCAGCATACTTAAAAGCCCAAAAGCACGTATTGATTTTTTGATTGTTTGCTTTTCTCTCTCTCTCTGACATTCTCTGCTCCTGACATGCATTCTTTGAAGATAAGATATGTTTGCATTCTTTTAATTGTGAGAATGAACTGTCATCTCTGTCTTGTCATGAAGCACAGTTCAAACTTTTGACTAAAGGGTGTTATTTCATGTCTAGAGGGCTCTAATAATGTTAACAGTGTGGGAGAGTTTATAAGGGCTTAAAATATATAAAAACTAGCAGAATACCCGCGCTTCGCAGCGGAGAAGTAGTGTGTTAAAGAAGGTACGAAAAAGAAAAGGAAAAATTTAAAAAATAACGTAACATGATTGTTAATGTAATTGTTTTGTCATTGATATGAGTGTTGTTCTCATATCTATCTATATATATATATATCTATCTACAGTATCTATATATATATATATGTTGTTCTCACATCTATCTATATATATATATCTCTCTATCTATCTATATATATATATATATATACTCGCGCTTGGCAGCGGAGAAGTAGTGTGTTAAAGAAGGAAAGAGAAAGAAAAGGAAACATTTTGAAAATAACGTAACATGATTGTCAATGTAATTGTTTTGTCACTGTTATGAGTGTCGCTGTGATATATATATATATATAGCAAAATACCCGCGCTTCGCAGCGATGTCATGTGTTTAAGAAGTTATGAAAAAGAAAAGGAAACATTTTAAAAATAATGTAACATGATTGTCAAAGTAATTGTTTTGTGTATTTGGCAGCAGCGTCACGAAGTTGTTTTCGGTAGCTGCATCAGAAAATGTACCACGACGTCTGACAAGCCTCCTTTTTACTGTTTTCTCAAAGCTTGGATTGCTGCTGTCATATATATATACACACACACACACACACACACACATATATACATACATACATATATATATATACACATATATATACACATACATATCTTCATATCTACATATCTATATATACATATCTACATATACACATATATATATACATACCTATCTACATCATATATAAAAACACATACATACATACACACACACAAATTATATATATGTGTGTATGTATGTATGTATGTATGTATGTGTGTGTGTGTGTGTGTATATATATATATACTAGTAAAATACCAGCTCAGAGCGAGAAGTAGTGTGTTAAAGAAGCAATGAAAAGAAAAGGAAACATTTTGAAAATAACCTAACATGATTGTCAATGTAATTGTTTTGTCACTGTTGTGAGTGATGAGTGTTGTTGTCATATATATATATATATATATATTTACACACACACACATAAACATATATATATACATATCTATACATATACACCTATATACATACATATATATCTACATATATACACATACATATACATACACACATACATACATACACACACATATATACACACAAATACATATATATACATACATACACACACACATATATAAACATATATATACATATACATACATATCTACATATATACACACACAGCTATTTCAGTATCAGTGCAATACGCTGATTGTTAAAACGGATAACTCCGCTCTTATGCAAGTCTGCGTGGATATTATGAACTATCGATTTGTTCAAGTTCTATTTAAATTTTAAATAGAAGGAATTTTTATTTAGTCGACAGAAATATCTTTGGTAGGAATGGTAAAAACAGACAGGAATATTATTCCTGAATAAATCAACTCAAACCTTAAACAACTTATAATATTTTGCTCTCCATAAAAATATATCCTGTCTAAATTATACAAGTTAGAAATAAAGTAAACGTTAAAAGAACAAACATTCAAATTTCTTTACTCTTATGTAATTTTATATAAAAATAAACTTAGATTTTAAATATCCCAAAAGATTTTGCTCTCCATAAAAATATATCCTGTCAAAATTATACAAATTCAAATATGAACATGCTGCATAACAAAACCTGGAAATATAAATAAAATGTGTTCCTTTCAGCAATAACAAATCAAATCATTCAGTTGTCTTTGCTCATATGTCATTTTAGAGCTGGACGCCTGGCATCTTTTTGGCCACAGGTTCGTTTCTGTTTGGTGTGAGGTTCTGTGTTGTGGAGATTCTCAGGATGGATTGCAGGTGCTCATCAGTGAGGCGACTCCTGTGTGCTGTTTTGTTAGTCTTTATCACTGAGAAGAGCTTCTCACACAGATATGTGCTACCAAACATGCACAAGGTTCGAGCCGCATGTAGACGGACTTTTTTTGTTCTTCAAAGTCACCAAAGCGCCGTGCAAACTCAGTGCGCTCAGTTTATCAGCAAAGTGCGATTTGGGAACACCGTAGTGACGACTTGGTTTAACATTACTTGGCAACAGGGAAAGTGGGGCAAGGTGAACTGGTGCATTTGTGTCTCCCATAAAAGCAGCTTCACTTGAAATCACTTTGTGATTGTGCACGGATAAAACGTCCGCTGAAGTGTCAGATTCTTATTTAATTATTCTGCTTTCTGTATCTTCTGCATTGCATTCAGGTTACCCTGATGTTTTGTGTCATAGTGCCGTCTTAGATTAAATTCTGTAATTACAGCCACATTAGCTCCACAAATGAGACACACGGGTTCAGTAAACATATACTCAGCCTCCCATCGGTTTTAAAGGCTCTATTTTCAGAATCAACTTTTCTTTCAGCATCGTGTGAGCTAGCTTCGCAATAACTTGCAGCATCATAAGCTAGACTTGATTAACGCGTAAGTGTTGGCAAGGCAGCTGAAGCGCTGCATTATGGGATCTGTAGTTTATTGTGTTACCAGCGCTTCATATACCCGGCTTTAATAACAATAATACAGTATATAAAATGATCTCGGGCGGATATAATTACACGGGCGGATGTGGCCCGCGCCCTTGAGTTTGACAAATATGGACTAAATAGAACTTGAAAAGATATATTTTTTTAAATGTGATCGCGCAATTCAGATAGAGTTGACGCGCACTACAGCCTGCATCCTCCCCTCGCTCTTACTTTTTTACCGTTCATCTAATGAATACACTGAGTATGGCTTTACCAAAACAATCATTGATGGCTAATAAAGTATCCATTATTCGAGTATGTAGATCGGGATATATATATACATATATATATACCCGCGTATCGCAGCGAGAAGTAGTGTGTTAAAAAGCTAGAAAAGAAAAGGGAACATTTTAAAAATAACGTAACATGACTGTCAATATACAGTATTTGTTTTGTGAGTGTTACTGAGTGTTGCTGTCATCAAGGATTTGATTATCATTATTTCTTTCAATCAGGCTCGTATTTGTAGGATGTGTTGTGTTCAAGTTACATTCCGTGTTTGTCAATCGTTGTAAAGATGACAGGTTTCTTTCATCGATTCGTTTCTTACTGCATCAATAAACAGCTCGTCTTCTTCTTTATCTGAGACCTGACACACTGCATGCACGGGTTTTTTTACACTGTCTTCCTTTAGCGGTACATTGACTTTTTCCACCGTGTGCTTTGTTTCCACAGTAGCTGGATTTATGAATATACTTATCAGACGCTTCATATTTTTTGCTGCCTTTTCAATTGTGTAATTCGGTTTTTGTTCAGCGCTCTTTGGAACTGTTGCCTTTTATCTGTGCACTGCGTCAGTTCACGTGAGCCACTCGGTGTACATGCATCTTAAAACTTAACTTAAACTTAAAACTTTCTCTCGCAGTTTCGCTGAGTTTGTGTCAAACACCACCCTGACCATCTCATCTTCCTCTCCATAAGCACAGTCCTTCACCCGTGAATATTTACCCGTGGCAGTTTGCTATTGGATTGCCGCTGACGGACGGCCTTATATGGGCAGGCACTAAATTACAAACGCCAGCGGCAGCCTGTCTATGAACTTAATTTAAAGTGTAGGTTTACATCGTGCTTTGTTTCCGAAGTAGCAGAACTCATCAATATGGTAGTATATGTCACTCGCTCGCTTCTTATTGTTTCGCTGCCTTCTCAATTATATAATGCATGTTTTCTTCAGCGCTTTTTGGAGGTCTTCCTGGTTTTCTATGTACTGCGTGATTACGTGGGAGGCGTGATGATGTCACACGAAACTCCGCCCCCACAGCGTTGAAGCTCATCTCCATTACAGTAAATGGAGAAAAACAGCTTCCAGTTATGACCATTACGTGTAGAATTTCGATATAAAACCTGCCCAACTTTTGTAAGGAAGCTGTAAGTAATGAACCTGCCAAATTTCAGCCTTCCACTCACACGGGAAGTTGGAGAATTAGTGATGAGTGAGTGAGTGAGTGAGTGAGTGAGGGCTTTGCCTTTTATTAGTATAGATAACCATACAAACATATGGTTTCTACTTCGCGGATTTTCATCTATCGCGGGGGGTTCTGGAATGCAACCCCCGCAATCGAGGAGGGATTACTGTAAATAGTATTTGTATATTTCTGTATATAAACGTGTGTGTGGTGGACACTGCGCTGTTGTGTCTGTCTGTGGCTAGCTTTTACACTGTAGAAATTCTGACTCGTCAAACCTTAAAATCAAACCTCCAACAATCAGCAGTCATGGGCTCCTCTAAGCAGCTGCCTAGCACTCTGAAAAGTAAAATAATTGATGCTTACAAAGCAGGAGAAGGCTACAAGAAGATAACAAAGTGTTTTCAGGTAGCTGTTTCCTTAGTTTGTAATGTTAATGTGAAATGGCAGTTAACAGAAACGGTGGAGGTCTGTAATACCAAGAAAACCATCTGAAAGAACTGCTCGTTGGATTGCTAGAAAAGCAAATTAAACTCCAGTTTGACTACAAAACTCCTTCAGGAAGACTTAGCAGACTCTAGGGTGGTAGTGCACTGTTCTACTGTGTAGCAACACCTGAACAAATATGGCTTTCATGATGGAGTCAGCAAAAGAAAACATTTCCTGCATTCCAGCCACAACATTCAGTACCTGAAATTTGCAAAAGAACATCTAAACAAGCCTGATGCATTTTGGAAACACGTCCTGTGGACTGATGAAGTCAAAACTGAAATTTTTGGCAAAATTGTGCAAAGGTATGTTTAGAGAAAAAAGCAAAAGAACACGTCTCCCTACTATTAAGCATGGTGGTGGATTGATCAGCTTTGGACTTATGTTGCAGTCAGGAGCACAGGGAACATGTCATTGGTAGAGGGAAGTGTGGATTCAAATAAATACAAGCAAATTCTGGAAGCAAACATCATAACCATCTGTAAAAAGTCGAAGTTAAAAAGAAGATGGATCCTACAACAAAATAATGATCCAAAACACACATCAAAATCTTCAATTGAATACCTCAAGAGCTGCAAGCTGACGGTTTTGCCATGGCCCTCACGGTCTCCTGACCTAAACATCATTGAAAATCTGGACAGATCTCAAAAGAGCAGTGCATGCAAGACGGCTCAAGAGCCTTTCAGAATTAAAAGCCTTTTGCAAGGATGAATGAGCAAAAATACCCCAAATAAGAACTGAACGACTCTTAGCTGGCTACAAAAAGTGTTTACAAGCTGTGACACTTGCCAAAGGGGGTCTTGCTAAGTACTGACCATGTCAGGTTCCCATATTTTTGCTTCAGGTCTTTTTCATTTTGTGGGTTTTTTGTACTTGTAAATGATAGAAATAAAATATGAAATATTAAAGAAATGTGTCATCTTTAAGTGTATGCCTTTTGATGATCAGTTCATCTTTTTTTCTCTTTACTATTCACAGTAATGGACATTTTAAGCAAGGGTGCTTAAATTTTTAGATGCTACTGTATACCTCTTAGCACTGGAATCAGTCTTGGTGCTTTCATCTAGACTTTCTCCGGTGCTGCTATTTCCTTTTTTGTAATAAAAAAAATAAACAAGTAATTCGTCGGATTGTGCCAGATTTCCACTACACCTTTTGTGAAGAATCGCCTGCTGCTTTCTGTCTTAAATGCACATCCCCTTAGTTTCCGCTGGTGTTCCTTGACACAGTACCTGGTTCACCACTTCAACAAAAGAGTTCAGATGGATCAGGTTTATTGATACCTTTGAGAGTTCTGATGTGGTTGACGTCTCATATCCTTTCAGAGCAGAGATGGCTTACATGTTGGATTACGTTGCCATCTCTTTCTCTTCATGTCCCCATTTGATGGCGGTAGTTTCAGTCTGCTTTCACCTGCACTGAACATCATGTCTCGCCTTTCCGGTATGTCAAACCTCACAAGATTCTTCAAGGACTGGTAGATATATACACAGGATCTTAGAATAGAAGGAATACAATCAGTGGACTGCTCTCTGGTTTTGGTGCTTTCCTTTACTGTGATCAAATTTTAATCAAAATCAACAAATATACAGCAACAGCAGTGGTGAAAACTCATTTTAAATGAAAACAGAGACCCACCCAACCTACAAACCATGCCACAATATTGTGAGGGCAGTTTACAAAATGAATTGGATTTTACTTACCGCAGTGATTTTAAGTTTAGTAAAATTCAACAGTGCAGTTATAAAAAAGAAACAATATGAAAACATGAGAGATGCCAGAATAGCCACAAGAGAGATCTGCAACCAAACAATCAGGTCAACTATACAAACAAGACAAGGGGGACACTCTAGAAAGATTAAGAAATCCCACATTGCTAATCCCCGGCTGCCCAAGTTACCAACCAGCCCAGCATAAACTGGCAACAGTAGTTACTAATATTGGAACTGGCAAACCCAATAATACAACTCAGTACAAGCAGGAAGACAGGCACGTGCTATTACGCTACTGCAGATGTCCAAATTGCAGCAGCCGTCTCATATTCAATTAGCCAAGATGGATGTGTCACTTCTCTCCATAGACAGCTACAATGACTTCCTGTAGCGGCACACATTAAGTTCAAATTCTTGATGCTTACCTTCAGAATAGCCAATGCGTTAGTACCTGTTGTGGTAGAAATAATCCTTCACAAAGACAAAAACAAAGTTTTGGGGACCGTCCCCGTATATTGTCATCCAGACAATAAGAAAAAAAAAAGCGATTCAAAGTCTTGGAATACAATGAATGAATTTACTGGGACAAAATGGCAGTTATATAACAGAATAAGAACATGTGACACTGCAGCAGGAACCGGAAACAACGTCATTCTGATGGGCCGGAAGTGAGGTGATTTGTGGGTGCTGGAAGTGACGTCATCAAGGTTGGCCAGAAGTGATGTCATCATGGCTATTTTGGAACCCAGAAGTCGCAGGGATTATTTTTCTTCTTGATTTCTGTTGATGAAAGGAAGTTCAGGTAAGTACCACGTGACAACCCCTTATCTTGCGATGTTTCACTCACCTTTAGGCTCTTTGACTGCCTCCTAATCGCATATGTGTGACACCATGTATATGGTGTGATACAAAGCAGGGTGTCAGCGGGCCCCAAACCCCAACACGAACACATTAAGAGTCCTGGGTTCAGATAATGGATGGTTTATTTATCCAAAATACACAATATCTCCACAAGTTAACAAAAGCACAGGTTTCTCTCTCCACAATCCAATTCTTCTCCACAATTCCTCTCACCACTGCAATGCCCTCCTCCAGCACCCAGTGACCTCAGCAGGGCTGCTCTACTGGACTAAATCTCCCGCCATGCCCTGCTGGCTTCCCACTGGGCAATGATATCCAGGGACACTGCCATCTAGCACAGTGGAAGAGTAAAATGCCCCCAGCAACATCTTTCCTGTCCAGTAGGCTGTCCATCTATCCCTTTTGGTACTTCTTTTTGGGTCTGATCCCCTTCTCCTCCCTGGCTGAGATGCCTATCTGCCTGTTAGGAGCCTCCCGTCTGAGTAAGGAACCATCTCCTCTTCTGGCTGAGATGCCCATCCAGCCCATGTGGCATCTACAATGGAGACCCCGAGTGTTATGCTGCTTCTCGTCCACTCAGGTCTGCCAATGAATGGCGTCTGGTGATGCCACCTCTGAGTGGTATCCAGTCTCAGTCCAGACACTTTTCATATGTATCTCCTAGTTGGTGGACGAGCAGCCCACCTCCATTTGAACTGCCGACTCCCACAATGTGCTTAAGAAGCCACCTGTTTTGTCATTAGTGTCAAATTGTTCATGAATGTTTTTTGCTCTGTGAATATTGGCCATATTGGTAATTGAAGTTTTTTGTTATGCTAGCTTAATAACTCTTTGCTTATGGTGATCAACTTTTGTAACCTGCTCTGCTACACTTGTTCAAAACAGTCCCTAGATTGCTGTTACTTGATTATATTTGACTTTTTTTGTAAGTCTCTTTGGATAAAATCATCTGCTAAGTAAATAGATGTAAATGTAATAATCCGCAGAACTCAAGAAGGCCCAGGATGTGAAAGGGGATTTCCAGTAACTAAAAGAAAGAGAGAGAGAGATGTGGGGGAATTCCAGCGAGGCGCCAGTGCCAACTTGGCTGCCCAAGGCAAAAAGCCGTACACTGTGTAGGGAGATGACAAGGATGAGCAGGAGCAGGAACAAGAGGCTACTGCCACATTATGAAACAAGTGTCTCACAGAGGAAACAATGGCAGACATGTTTGGTCAAACATTACAATCAAAAATGTATCACTTGTGACCACCAGGAGACACCGTCAAGCTCCCACAACCACACTAAGACAGTCCCGGGTGCAAATTATTCACCAAATACCTTTTTACAGTACACACCACTATGTCTAATTCACAATACTCCTTCTTCACCGTCTGGTGAGCTTTGCCGTCTACCTCCTGACTCTGACTTACTGCAGGAGGCTGGACGGCTTCCTTTTATGTTGGACCCAGGGAGTACTTCCAGTACTAGGGCATAGCGTGATGGAAATATTTCTGGGTCAACTGAAAGTCACCCAAAACAGAGAGTCCTTCTCCCTGCAGCGCCCTCTGGCGTCATACAAGAACTGCGACAGGGTTGTCCCTCAGGACTACAAATCCCATGGATCCTTGCAGGAGTCTGGTTCAGCACCAGCACAGCACTGACATCTATTGTACTTGGGAGGAACTGCTCTTACAGTTTTTCTCAGTTGCTTTGGTGCATTTCTCACAACAGAATTGCAGTTCTCAAAACTGCTCGTTCAATTCCCACAGCCTTTAGTCAGTTGTTAACATCATAACAGCAATTTCTGGGTGTTTTTGTCATTTTGCAAAACTCAGGCAGATGCTTATGTGCAATTCTCAGCTATATCATGCATCAGCGGTTGCTTATGTCATGATGATCTAAATGCATTGTGTAGCCCTCTTTTGCGTAGTCTTACACTCCAGACAAACTTGTCATTTTTCCATTGTGTAAGTCATTGCAGTCAAAAGTGTTCAACAAGATATCATTGGCTGTAAATTGTATTTTATAGGTTTCTACAAAACTTTTTTTGGTTTGTATTCACAATACTAATGATTCCTGCACCACCTTAAATTGCTCTCAGGTGACACATTATTGGGCGAAAGGTGTGAGATCTTAGATCAATCAAGCAACTAATCACTGAGCAGTCCCCTAAAATTGCTCCTGAAGCTGCTGCTGGCAAGCATATAAAGACAAGGCACAATGCAGCGTGGAAGCACATCAAGGAAGGACAACCTGAAAATGGAAGAACAGAAGAACAGCAAGAAAATGAACAGCGCGAACAGCCCAGACCAAGAAGAGTAGGGGTGTGTGGTGTAAGGAGACAAAACAGAAGAGGTAGAAGAGGTTCAACACATAGGTCAGTTTCTGATGAAATAAGGGCTACAGTTGTGGACCATGTTATAAATCATGGCCTTTCAATGGCTGAAGCAGGTCAAAGGGTGCAGCCAAATTTGGGGAGAACAGCCGTATCCTTGATTGTTCAGACATTTCGCAGAGAGAACAGGTGTGTAAATCAACGATTTTACTCTGTATTTGTGTGTATTACTTTATAATGTTACAGTATGTCATATATTTACAATAGTCCACACTAGACAATATGTATGTTACTGTTGTCCATTCAGTGTTGTATTTTTACTGTGACACATAGGACTTCAAGACTTCCTGGAAGAGGTGGCAGGGGGCCTATTTGCACTCCTCGACAGGAAGAGGCTATTTGTGCTATGGTCATAGCAAATAATGCCATAAGACTCAAGTAAATACAAACTGCCATTGTTGCTGACAATGATGTGTTTGAGAATGTCCAGTCTGTCAGCATCTCAACTATTGACAGAGTGCTGAGGAGAAACCAAATGAGTATGAAGCAGTTATACTACGTACCATTTGAAAGGAATAGTGAAGAAGTGAAGGAACGTCAGTACTAGTATGTGCAGGTCAGACTGAACATGTGCAGTAATACTGTAACTGTAATCTACTGTACAGCAAAAAGTCCAACATTGTATATCGACATGCAGTACAGTTGATTTCAGCTTGACACCTTTGCTACCGCTGTGAAAGCAATATGAATATGTTAGATTTGACTCTATTGTGTCCAAAATGAAAATGCATTTTACATCAAACCTACTGTAGTATCTTGTTTGATACAGCGTATAATGGACCTGGAATCAAGTGAACCACCACATCTTTTCATATACATGGATGAGGCTGGCTTCAACTTGGCCAAAGGAAGAAGACGTGGGCATAATCTGATTGGACAGAGAGCTACTGTTGAGGTGCCAGGCCAGCGGGGTGGTAACATCACTATGTGTGCGGCTATTTCGGACAATGGGGTCACACTCATATTCCTCTTGTGGGGCCATACAACACCCAACATCTGCTGACCTTCTTGAACACCCTCTACAGGGATCTCATTCCTGAGGAGGAGATTGGTCAAGAAAATGTACCACAGTATGTGATCATTTGTGATAATGTGAGTTTCCACCACTCCAACCAAATCAGACAATGGTTTGCCAACCCCCCCAGGATGCTGATGGCATTCCTACCTCCATATTCCCCATTCCTAAACCCAATTGAGGAGTTCTTCTCGGCTTGAAGGTGGAAGGTATATGAGCATAACCCACATACATAAATGACACGGCTTGCTGCCATGGAAGCTGCGTGTGGGGATATAACAGCAGACGCCTGCAGAGGCTGGATAAGACATTCTAGGAGGTTCTTTCCACACTGCATTACAAAGGAAGATATCCGTTGTGATGTGGATGAGAACATGTGGCCCAATATACAGGATCAGCAGCAATTGTAGAGAGCATTTAGAGTTTCAGTATGTATATATTGTTTTCGATGTTGTAATTTTTTTTCCCTTCATTTCATATGTTATGCATAAAGTATTGAAATGCATTTTTTTGCTGGACTCCAAGTGCAGTGCATGGTATGTCACCATATACCTGTGCAATCAATAAAATATTCTTCTTGAGTCCATCTCCCGCAATCTGTGTTTTGTATTTTTATGTTTCCTGCCCTTGTCATTCAGATGTTTTGTGCATCAGAAAATGTTTAGATTGTAACAATTTTATATTGATAACATGACTTTACATTTTGGCTGTCATGTCCGTGGACGATGATTCATGGACTTGGCATTTTGATGGCACTGACATATTTGGCGATGTAAATACTTGCATTTGAGGCATGGATTAAGGATTTTGAAGAGGTTACCACGTAACAACTGGCTGCGGCAGATAGAAGATAATTTCCGGAGGGTGGGACTGGACCGCGTGTCTGCCTGGGGGGTTGCCAACCAGGATCCTGAGTTGTTTTGTCATGTAGTGGGTGCGGCAATGCGCTGTACCAGTGCATGCTCCCCAACTTGACTTGACTTTATCCAATGTGACTTACAGGGTGATACATTTGGTTGCCTTTATTTTGTTTTCCCAATTGGCACACACACAAGTAAAGTGACTTGCTCATGGATTTGAACCCACAACCTCATGGTGTAAAATCCAAAGCCTTAACCATGACGCCACATTGCCTTTATCTCTGTGGATTCACTGGTGAGTGGCTTACTGAAGCATTCATGAACCCACGTCATGATATCCATGACAAACGTTAGCCGATTTTCTGAGCCGTGACACCCAAGGGACTGGAGATCACGCACATCCAGAAGTGGTTTTCTCCTTGCCCCTTATGTGCAGAGATTTGACCAGATTCTTTAAATCTTTTAATTATATTATACACTGTAGTCGATGAAATGCCCAAAATCCTAAGGATATATTTGAGGAACATTGTCCTTAAAATGCTGGATGATTAACTTACTTATCTGTTGGCAAACTGGAGAGCTTTGACTTTGCTCTTGAATAACAAGGACAATTGGCTACCCCGTTTCAGGTCACCTTGTTATTTCATCTTGTCACCTTGTTATTTGGCCTAACCCGCCATATCCCAAATTTTTTTTAACGTGTTGCAGCCATCAATTTCAAGATAAACGATGCAGTTGATTAGGTAAAATAAGAAATACCTCGTCATTTTACTGTTTTGGTTTGAACACAAGTCAAAGTAAAATTGCCAATCACTACTTCTTGATTTTATTTGCATTCTTCATACTGTCCCAACTGTTTTTTGGAACTGAGATGGTAACAGATGTATCCACACTCCTAGCTCAGTGTCACTGCAAATGCTTTTTAAGTGGATTTAAGAAGGGAAGCGTGTAGCTTGGAACACCTAATGGTCAGACTCCTATTCCATGCCCCACAGATTTACATCAAACACACAAATGTTGCACATCTCCCCTGGATTATTCAAGAATGCATTCCTAGGGCTAAACCCAAAGTATGATGGGCTTTCTTCTTTTCTACCTTATGACAGTCTTATAGCTACAGCACAAGACTTCACCCAACTAAGAAAAAATACAGATGTTTATGGAGACTTTGAATCCTTCTGCCAGACTGGTAACACAAATATTCACAATCTTGATGCATTTTTCATTCTAATCAGGCCATTTGCTAAAGAATGTGTTCTAATATATAATCAGTATTTAATATCACATCAAATGAGTTGTCCAAAATAGTACTAGTGTTGTTTATGAGTTTACATTTGACGTAATGGAGAGTAACAGGTGTAAGCAGTGTATCTGACCTGGGCTGATTGCGGGCAAAAATAATTTACTCCATATCTTCTTTCTGTATTCTTAAAGACAGGCATAGAAAGGGGTCATTCATTCTGGTCTTACAGATGTCATACCGTATTTCTCTTTTGGACATCTGTGGGTCTTCTCAATTCAAATAAGGATGACAGGAGATGTGCAATGGTGTATCTGTGTTTGTGAGCTTATATTATCTTAAATTCCATGAAGTGCTGAAACAGGATGTGGTTTTCAGTTGTTTTTATTTCGCATTTACCTAAGTATCAAACCAAAAATGATCAACGGGATACAAAAGACGTTCTGGTTTAGTCTCTGTAGCAGGTCACCTCCTCTGCTGTGGATTGAGCAATCATCTGAACTCTGCAGACATATTTTCAAATGTAACCCTTTAAAGGCTCTCCTGTAGTGCTAGTTTCGACTCACTACTGTATGTATTGTAATGTTTGTTGATTTCTAAAGTCAATAAAGCTCGCTGTTCCTTGGCTTGCACCACCAACTTTAAACCCTGTAATTACATCTACAGAGATTTTGTACATATTGAGCACCATAGTGCATTAATAAATGCCCATATATTCCAATTATTTTATAGTGCATTAAAAAAGACAATTTTCTTAGTTTCAAAAACTTTAAGATAGCAAAAAAAAACAACAAAAAAAAAAACAATAATAGTTATTTTGTGCATTTCTGTTTATCCCACATCCTTCCCTACAGGTTTAGAGTATATTTTCAAATGAAATGCAACTCTCTACCCACCTGCAGCAGAAAGATGGCAGCATGCCATTGCTACTGATGCTTTAGAAATTGAAACAAATGTCATGTCAAAAAAAAAACAAAAAATAATACATCACTTCTTTGATATTTTTCTTCACAAAATGAGAAGTAACGTTTTTACAAAAAAAAAAAAAAAATGTTAAGTATTGTAACAGATGAACTGTTCAGTGTAACAGACAGGAATATGAAACTCTGTGGCTTGTACCTCACTTCTTCTGTATGCTTGTTATCGTTGACTTACAGCTGCAGCAGAAGGCTTGAATAAAATCCATCCATGGAAGTGACCACAGTCTTGTTTCAGGTTGCATTTATATTCATAGACTTCTCAGTCCACTTTCTCAAGCCCCACAATTCTGTCCATGAAAATGGCAAATTCCTCAGTTTTCCCAGGCAAAAATGGTTTAAGAGCAGATAGATCCATGCTCTTCATTGTGTCAGCAAGTGTCCTGAAAAGACAGAAAAATAAAACAGATTAATCATTAGCCATTAAAATGAGGACACAGTGCACGTAATCCCTTTGAAAGCAGAAGCAGCCTCGTGACAACAGAGTGCTCATTAACATCCATTTTAATAGTTTTCAGCTCATTTTGTGGCTACTTCAACTCCTTGTATTTTACATTTAATGAAGCCATTAGGACAGCACTACTGCAGTATTTACAAAACCTGTCATATTTTTTTCCTGAATTGATTTAACTAAAATCAGCTTTAACACATGCATTTTGTAACAACATACATTTCTTTTTAATATTTCTCCTATGGTTGCATTACCCTACAATAAGTTCAAATATTTTAGATTAGATACATTTTATTAATCCCAAGGGGCTTATTCAGATACATGCAGCAGCAGAAACATAAAAACAAGGATACAGACTCACAGGACAAATAATACAGCCAATCAATCAATTGATATGTAAATAAAAATAAATACATTTAAATAAATAAATGATAGATTTTGATAGATATTGTTCAGATATTTCAAAATGATATTTCAAAATAAACTTAACAAGTGACCTGGGAGGAAGCACTGAAATGTCTGATAGTGGGCAGAAAGACCCCCAAGAGGCACTTATTAGCACACCATGCTAAAATGAGCCTGTGGCAAATGTGCTCCAAGAGAGCGCCCCCTGGTGGGCATGGAGGTGATTTTTCATGATTTGCCACCATCCTCTTTTCTGTAACAGCTTCCAGTGTTTCCAGGGTTCCTCCTGTGGTTGAGCAGGCTTTCCTGATAAGTTGATTCAGGCACTGTGTTTCTTTTGAGCACAACTTGCTTCTCCAGGAGACTGCAGATTAAAACATCACACTGGATACAGTGGACAGACAGAACATTTCCAGTAGGTTGTTGCACACATCGAAACACCCAAGTCTCCTTAGCAAGTGCAATCTGCTTTGGCCCTTCTTCTACAGTGCCACTGTGTTGTCAGACCAGTCCACCACCAGCTCTTTTGTCTTGCTGATGTTGAGTTGCAAGTTGTTGTCCCTGCACCACAAGACGAAGTCCACCACAACCATCATGTATTCTTACTCATCTCCATTTGCAGCCTATATTGGATGAGTCATCTGAAACTTTCTGTAAATGGCAAGCGGTGGTATTGTGCTAGAAGTCTGTTGTGTAGAGGGTTAGCAGGGCAGTTCCCTGTGGTGGTCCCGTATTACACATCCTTTTTTCTGACCCACAGACCCTCAGCCTCACAAACTGCTGTCTGTTGGTCAGGTAGTCCATGAGCGAGGAGACTGTGGGGGCATCAAGATGCAAATCCTTAAGCTCTTCTCCCAGCTAAAGAGGCAGAATGGTGTTAAAAGCAATGGAAAAGTCAAACAGCATTATCCTGACCGTGTTGTCAGCTTTGTCCAAGTGGGAGTAGGCTCTGTGGAGCATATAGATAAGACTGCACCTTCCATGCCTATATGTGTCTGATCAGCAAATTGCAGAGGATCCAGATGTTCTAAAACCAGTGGATGTAGCCGTTTTAAGACCAGCCTCTCAAAGGTTTTCATGATGTATGAGGTAAGAGCAACTGGTCTGAAGTCCCTGGGATCACTGGAATGACCTTTCTTGGCCCTGGGACCACACAGGATGTTTTCCACAGCTGGGGAATCTTCTGCAAATTCAGGGAAAGGGAGAACAGTGTTGAAGGAACCCACAGAGCTGGCCAGAACATATTTTTTATCAAAATTATCTAACACCAATCTTCTTCATCCTAAGTCTTGTATTTAGTCTCAAAGGAGCTACTTTGCATGTAGTATTTAATTTTGCAATTAAAAGAAGTTAAGAACACATGGGTTGTTTAAAACATATTGAAATGAAAGTAATCAAAGAAAGAACACATCAAGGTCTTTAGAAGACAGCAAGGCATTACTTGTCTTGTTAGTTTTGTCTCTGCTGTTTGCAAATGTTGTTCTTCTCTTTCGTCCAGGTCTACTGGGTATGTTTCATTCAAACATCCAGTTGTTGTGGACAAGCTTCAAATCCTCATAAGCTCTACAACTGATTAGTCGCAGCTTCACTGTTCTGGTTAACCAGATTTAGCTCAACAATTAAATCTGAAATGAGGCTGTCATTTTTCCTGGATATAATCTTTTCTGAGCTCATCGATGTTATGAACTTTCCCATAGATGCAAAGGCAGTGAAATGTGTTTCTACATTAACAGTTCATGGTGCACCAAGATAACAGTCTTGGAAGTTATTTGTCCAATAAATCTGTCATTCTTATCATGAGATTCCTCAGACTGCTGCATGCAACTTGGACCACATCAAAGATATTTATTTTTCCTTGTTACAGACTGAAAGTAAAATCTTCAAAACCAGAAAAATGAAGTGGACATAAGTGGATTATTGAGGCTTTCTGAATGCACTGAGGGATGCATTAAACAGCATTATTCCACCAATGATTGTTCCTCTGTTTGGAAAGGTCTACAGAGGATTACAGATTCTACACGGAAATCTTACCAGCCTCTAAACTTGCTCTTCCTAATCACCCGTACAGCTTTTACTGCAAGTGTTAAAGGCACTCCATCAAGGCACAGGTCCCTGCTGATGGCTCTGCTCCACCTGACTTCTCATTCTTACACTCGAATCCCACCCTCCATGTCATTGAGCATGAAGCAAATTTGTTCCTCTCGAGACAAAATTCTAGTAAACCAGCTGACCCAGAAGACCCAGACAATTTCACCTCCTTTCCAGTTCCTGACTGGTTCAAAGTATTCCAAACTATCTCAGGGCCCAAAAGGAAAAAAAATTGCCTTAATCAGACCAGACCTATACAACTGACCGCATTAATAATTAAAACACTCGAATGGCTAATTGTTCAGATTCTTTTCATGAACCCCTTCACTTTGCTTACTGTGCAAATAGATCAGATGAAGATCCAAGGAACATGGCATTCTACTACATTTTGCGGCATTTAGTCGCTCCAAGTTCACATACCGTATGCCAAAACTCCAGTTGTGACTTTTAGTTCAGATATTAACACAATCACACCAGAGCATATAGTGCGTGCAAAATGTACACTTTAAATAGGAAGCGAGCACGTTGTGTCTCTGACTTTCTGTGAAACAGGTTTTAGACTCTGGCGCTAGGTGGACATCAGCTAGAGTGCCTGAGCCTGAGCCTGGACATGGACTCCCTTCATGGGGGTGGTCTGTCTGTCTCCTCTTCTCTCTTACTGCTGCACCTCCAGTGAGTTGCTGATGCCACTACCAGACTTGGTCTAATCAGCAATTGCAATTAAGTGTCATGTTAGCCAGTGTTGAATCTGCTGGCCAGTAGGTGTTTCCTCCACAGTCTGGACTAAAACAAACTAAAAATGGTTGAAACTGTTGTGGATTTCTGAGAGATACTATTTATAACCAAGGTTAGAAGGACAGCAACACCATCAATTGGTTAGAATAATCTACATTTTTATCATTATTATCACTCATGTGCTTAGCTGGAAAGAAAAAAAAAATTTGTTATCAAAATGTTGCAATAGCACTTATTTTTTCTCCATCAACTTAAAAGTTAAGCCTTTCACAAGAAGTGCTCGTTCAGTTTAATACAGCAGCCACTAAAAGCATTTTCACTTCTTCCATAATTGTCTGGTTTAGCAGTAAATCTGCTCTATTCAAACATACCGTAATGTACATCCTTCTGTCTGGACAGCAAAAAGGACTGTAGACCTGAAACTGGACTCTTATATACTGTACATCTTAGGTCAGGAAGCTTGCAATCAACATCAGTAAAGACAACACTCATTCAAAAATTACCAATTTCAATTACTGCCCTTATGAAAATACACTCCGAGGAAGAACCACACGGCACGTAAAATGCTCTTTACCCACTGTACAGTAGTAGGTCTGGTCAATCACAACTTCTGATTCACCTCTGTCTCCCCAGATCTCCATATACTTATTTTTACTTTCATAACTTATATGTAATGGGGAAGGAGTATAATTTTATATGATGTCATATTGTTTTAAGTATTTATTTTGTTTTCCTGACTATTGTTTGCTGTTGTTCATTTTTAAGGTGTGATGATGTCATACGCTGCATTTTGTACATTTGTGTACATCTGTAAATGTAACAATGAGGTACAATCTTATGGAGTATGCTGTCTGGCAATAAAATTAAATTTAATCAAGTCCAGACTTTTTGTACTCACTCACTGGCCAGACAACTATATTCCACCGGTGACTGCAAATGCACATGGATAAGGGCTAGGAAGAATATTAGACCATTTCATGAGAATATGTCACTGTATAGATTAAGTCTTTTTATATTTTAGGCAATCATTCAAAAGGTCAGAATTCTATAGTGCATAGAGCTTCTTTTTCCTAACTTGTATGGTTTTCTAACATCTTTAAAATACCACGAAACTACTGAAGTGTTCACCATCAAAGAACTTCCAACAATTGGAGGAACCAAAATATCTAGGACCTCTAATGCATTTACTTACAATAGTCATATTTTCCCTCTTTGATGCTCCATGTTGGTTGACCACTGGCAGTTTGTAATACCACTGCATACAAGTGAATGTTGCTATACAAATCCCTACACTACTGAATTGTAATGATTACTAATACTGGAAGGGCTCACAAATAATGTATGGATCACTTGGCTCGTTTTATTTTCCCACTGGATTAATGTATGCGAATGCAAGGGGCATGATTTCTACTGCATGGGGACATGTCCATATTCCCCAAAAATAGATAAAGTGGGGTTCATACAGTTGCCACCTTCATTCTGTATTGTTACTTTTGAACTCAGCTGTTTTATACAGTATTCATTGACAGAAAAGTAAGCAAATAAATTATTTAAACAGTATCACACAGCCCTACTGTCTCAGAAAAAATACATACCTTGTCAACTATGTGAGCTTTTCTTCTGGTAATTCTAAGGATGTGTGTGTTAGGACACTTCATAAGTTCAAACTGGCCCCATATGAGTGAGTGAGTGTGAGTGACCCTTTTGAGGGTGGGTGCCTGCTATGCAATTAATGTTTCTGAGAGAAGCATCAGTCACTCTTGACCCTAAACTGGATTTAATCTTCTTACTGAACTGCTCAACTCTAGACATACTTATAATACTGTAAACTGTCCAGGTATGGCGTTATTTCAGTGCCACTATTCTGAGCACACGTAAAAAAATATTGAGCGCACGTAAAAAAAGATTGCAAGTGCAAGTGTTGCATTTTGAAGAGAAATTTATTTTGAGTGTACAAAAGCTGAATTTGAGTGAACAAAATTCATTGCTGCGTGCAAAAAATGTATTTCAGTGTTTGCGCTTATCCATATACACACACACAATAGCACCCCCTTTCGCTCAGTTTTTCATTTGCGCTTGCTCGCAATGTGTTGCTTGCGCTCACAACATTCTCTGCTGCGAGCGCTCAACTCTCTGTACACCGTTATAAGTGTGCCACAAAACCAACCAATCACAGACTTGGTTTCAAAAATTCTGATTGGCTCTTACGGTCTCCAATCAGCTCGCTAGCTGCTGCATTCCGGACACCGGAAACACTGTCCACTCAGCCTCGCTTCTTGCAGATAGAGGGAGTTTTGATATACTCTGCAGCCAAAGAAGAGAAAATAATTAAAGATATTATCCGCAAATTGGGGTTTAATTGAGTTTAGCTGGATTTAGCTACATTTCGGACTGTTTCCGGAATGCAGCAGCTAGCGAGCTGATTGGAGACCGTAAGAGCCAATCAGAATTTTTGAAACCAAGTCTGTGATTGGTTGGTTTTGTGGCACACTTATAACGGTGTACAGAGAGTTGAGCGCTTGCAGCAGAGGATGTTGTGAGCGCAAGCAACACATTGCGAGCAAGCGCAAATGAAAAAACTGAGCGAGAGGGGGTGCTATTGTGTGTGTGTATATGGATAAGTGCAAACACTGAAATACATTTTTTGCACGCAGCAATGAATTTTGTTCACTCAAATTCAGCTTTTGTACGCTCAAAATAAATTTCTCCTCAAAATGCAACACTTGCACTTGCAATATTTTTTTACGTGCGCTCAGAATAGTGGCACTGAAATAACGCCATATCCAGGATGGGATGAGTGGCTAATTGGCCTAGGCCACCAGAATTGCGCCTTAGTCTTACTGTAACTTTATCCGTTAAAATCAACCATGAACCTCCTAGAGGTTTATTTTGTAAAGGAATGTTGTTGACTAGTTTTTGTTTTCCTCATCTTTACTGTCAACTGGCTATATCTCAAGTAAGATGTTATTAGAATTATACTCTCAGTAAGGAGCACTGTTAAAAACAAAAACCTGGATTGACCTTAACTTAATGATTTTGGAAATAAATGAATGAATGGACTTTTTGTAAACACCTTCCCAGTTGTTTCCCTGTCTGTCTGCCTTTGTGTTTATCTGCGGTAGGAGAGCTACTGCAGCAGGCAACCTTTGAGAGGTGAAACACAAGAACTTCTTTGCAGCAGGACACTTTTATGTTATACCCTGTGTCAGAGTCATTTGTTATCTAGTTAGCTTATATTAAATTGATAGAAGTATTTTCTTAGTTATGTTAGAATGTATGTGTATTTATTAGTGCATTGTCAATGACAGTTTCTATTATAAACCCCACAAGATAAATTGAAAATGGAATATTCTAATTATGACTACAGACTAGTTCAGTTTATGATCTGCCTTACAGTTGGTAAGGCATGAAGTACAAACAATTTCAAACCATACAAACAGAATGTACTCAGTGAAGCCTATGTAAGTTTGCCATTGAGAAATTACACAACCTTTAAGTATAGAAAGTAACTGAAGATTGTAATGAGACAGAGAAGAAACCTTTTTGCCTTTTATTGTGCATGTGTAATGCATTTGTTTCTGAATTTTTGCGATTCGTTCTTTTTAAATTTTCACTAAATCTTTTTAAAATGAACTTTACTAGACTAAGAAATTTCTTTTGTTATGTGTTTGACTCATGCTAAATCCTGCCTTGCGAGCTCAGTAGCTGCTTGATTTGGGGAAACTACAAAAGACACAGCTTCACAGTGTAATGGGAAAAGCAGGTTTGAGAGATTGAAGGCTAGTACCAGAATTACAGAGCAGATGATGCTTTGATTTACATGTGTGTGTATGAATATATCAATGTACTGTAACTATTAAAGTACCTCTATTTATGAGCCTAACTGCAAATGTGAAGTGGGAAAGAAGCAATGAGAGGTAGAAGTGTGTTCTTCAAGACTTCTCAAAAAACTGAAAATAAGTGTTAGAGTGATGGAGGAAAACAATCTTAATAACATATTTAGGAACATCTGCTGCCTCCTAAAACAACCAAAATGCTGTTAATGTACCTTCTGCAGTCTGGAACGTCATTTCCCAAATGCCATGTAGCATAATGCATAACAGTAACCCCTCCACATTTGCAAACTTGACATTCCCAGTATCAGTCATTCGCAAGCAAACAATTAAATGGGAATATTTTTGGAGCCGAAGAAACTCGAACAAGATGGTGCAAGTCAAAAAATATAAACAATACTGAAAATGATTTGTATTGCATAAAATTATATAAAGTATTAGTGTTATATAATATTTGTTAGTGTTATTATATATTTAATACTAAAAGTGATTTTTGTTTAAACACTGTCCATCTGTCTGGTGATCTGTCGATTGTAAGTGATCAGACAAACCTCCTTGTGTGGAGTTGAAGATGCACCAGTCTTCTTTCAGCTGTTTTCTGGATCTCTCAACAGCTGCTCCATATCGCCTCTGCAATCTGCCTCATCCTTTGCCTGAGCAGTTTTACCACAAGGCTCGCCTAGGGACAGTGGCAACTAGATATACTACACTTTCTTAGCTCCATGAGACCGAAGCTCCACCAACATCCGTACATTCAGGCAAGTGGATCTCAGCAAATGGAGAAGCAATTGTGGATCTGCAGTGGTGTCAGTCTATCACCTGTCTCCCACATCCCCACCCAAAAGACACTAATGATTCATTTTAGTATTTGGTGAATGTACTGAGAAGAGTGAATTAAGCAGCAAATGACAAAACAACATTGCAAACTGTATGCAGAGTCAGTGTAGGTGCCAGTATTTTTGTACCCTAAGTGAACATATAAATATTGTGCAACATGTGGGAGGTTTTATGGCGATGTTACGTGCATAAAAGACAAAGGTATATGTCGATATTCAAATGTACAACAGTCCTTCTTTTTTGTTTATTTTTACCTATGCACTAATTTAAAGTGTATCACACTTAGTATGTCTGAAAGGGTTGATGCGAAAGCTTACTTGCATGTGCAGTAATAAAGATGCCCATCACGATGAAGCTGTCTGGCCAACTCCAGTTGGTGATTGTCCATTAGCTGATCATTGACAACAACAAGGAGAGGCTTTCCTGCCCCTAATGTTTCCAAGCAACTACCTGCACCTAGAAAAAAACAACTGAGTTTAACGTGATAGTACTCAAGTGAGATAAATTCAGAAATTGCAAAAACAGCTGTTAATTTATATTGCATTATAAAAAAGGAAATGCTTTTGTAACCTGATCTTACAGATCATCTCCCCATTTTCCATTTCAACTTTACTGCATTTTTTTTACTAGCTAAACAAATTTTGATGCATGACTGGAGTATGTGATAATATAAACATGTTTTATTTTACATGGAACTTTTAAATGCAATTTAAACATAACACACATAACAATTACATATAAATTACTAGAAAGGTTAAACGAATTGTCATATGTAATAGACAAAGTCAGAGGTAGGGACTGAACAGGGGAGCTCATCCTTTACATTCTGGTGCCTTAGTGACTTGTTAATCTTGTCTGGTATTAACTATATTACTTGCATAACGTGCAGGCAACAATAGCTACTTTTTACCATAAATTCAGGCATTTATAATACTTTGCCAATTATGTAAACTCTCTGTACAGTGTAAAATTAAACATTATTATTTCACAATATGCTTTGCATAGTTCAACACTAGCTTGTAAACAGAGATATTTCCACACCTCACAGTGAAAACAAAATGTTCCTGGCTGAAACCAAAAGTGCCAACAACAAAAAACACGTTAAAATGCAAAACAGAAAAAGCCTGCCTCACTATTGAAACATTTCTGTGCGAATGCTCTGCTGCTGTTTCATATTATACTTTCAGATAAAATATTTTATAAGGAACAACGTATAATCAAGTCAATTCATTGAATTTTCTTACAAAGCCAAACAAAAAAAAAAACAGTTTAACAATTAACTATTTCCTGTAGTTTAAATAAATCTTAAGTTCAGTTTATTTTTGCACAGTATTTGTCCTGATGGAATTGCTACAGACTGCTTTATAAAATAATGTAGAGATAAGCCCATACATACATACATCCATACATGCATAAATCACAAAGACTGCAGAACTCAGAAAATAAGATCAGGCAGCAGAAGAGAAAACAGTTTTGTTGTGGGAGTGAGTGTAGCCTAGAAGTGTCCTGTGCCAGCTATTTTAACCCCAACCACTCACTCACAACATTAACAGTTGTAGAAACCTAGAAGCAATTGTAACTGTTTAGCCATTTTTGACTGACAGTGTCAATATGAAGGAATCATAATAGGAAAAAAATCTTTCCAATAACACTATATGGCCATGCAAAAAGAATTCACTAAGTGGGTGCATCCTTGCAAGATGTAGGTAATCAAGACAAATTTTTCTCCAACAAAAATTAGCCACTGTGTGCTGAGACACCATAACAGATACTACAAACAGTATTTAGAAGTAGTATTTAGTGAACTTTGCATGAAAATCTGACCTGAAAGGCATAAAAATCAACATACAATATTCTCAGATCCAGTGCCTCTAATTCAGGGATACAGGGGCATGCCCAGCTCTACCACATATGGCATTGGGCATTTAGGGTGGTGGCATTCTGTTAAATAGACATTGGCAATGGGAGGGTATGGCTTTTTGGTGTTTTTTTTCCCTTCTGCCGCTGACCCCAAGAAATTTGTGCAATTTGCAAGAATCTCCAAGGGGGAACAACACTGTTCTTGAGATCGAAGATCTGAAATAATATGTATAGCACTTGCCTTCAATACTCTGGAGTTTTGCTGCAACATTTTTGCTATCCAAGCAGCATTGCACACAAGTAGTAACCAGCCCCGGATGGGGCGCCACACTTATACAGGGTCACTTTAGAGCTGCCAAAAGACTCATTTTGCCAACAAAACACAGTATAAACCAAAGTCTGACTGTATGCAATGCTGGGTTTGCTAGAAAAACAAGGACTTCTCTGCTGTCTCATATGCCTGGGCCTTGTTTCAGTTTTATTTGGAGTGAATAAGTTAATTTTCAAAAGTGTACAATTTTCCATAATGTATCAGACTTTAAAAATCATTTATAAATCACTGACATACAATGTCTAATGTACGGATGAAACACAGATAAAATGAATGACTGTGTGCCTAATAAAGGAATAATACATCTGGCTGTAGTCGTACATATCTGACATGTAGCACATTTTGAAGGGCACTGACTCAAACAGCTCTGCCAAGACAACAAATACTTCACCAGGAAAAATGTTATATTAAGATACAGACAAAATAAAAAATCAAAACATATGGCCAAGTGTGAAAATTCAGAAATCACGTTTCAGTTTTGGTCATTAGCAGCAATTGTTCATTTTGAAATAGGGTAAAACTCAGGAGGTAAAAGGTCTGAGTTATATTCATGCATGTAATTAAAACAAAATCACAAGAAAATTATAAAAATCAACCAGTGATTATTTTAAATATTCATAGTGAGTATCAACAAATATGTTATATAAACAACTTTTTAATTTTGTCATTAGACAAAAAACTCCTGGGGCCTCATGCATAATGCCGTGTGTAGAATTCACACTGAAACATGGCGTAAGGACAAAACAGTAAAAAGTTTGCCAACTTCCACGTTCTTCCGCTCCATAAATCACGGTCAGCGTGAAAAGTAACGGACGTGCCACGCCTGCTGCCACTCCCCAAACTCCTCCCAGAATTACGCCTCTTTGAATATGCAAATCAATATAAATAGCCCTTAAGCTCAGGGTTCTATGAAAAGGCAATGGCAAAAGCACAGGGGAAATAGAAGAATTTCAGCGAATACCAAGTGGAGGCAAGGAAAAACGTACTATTTGTTGGTTTAAACAGTGGTATAAACAACAGAAGGAAGTTGATTGAGTGACATAGAGTGCCGGAGAAACTTGAAAGGTCAAGATCACAAAGTCGCACAGTGCCCGAAATAAAAAAAGAAGCTGTCAGATATTAAAGTCACCATGAAAAGGCAAGTCGTAGCCCACCGTCTGAGTGTCATATGAAAGCTTATTAGGGTACAGAGAGAAAAAAAAGGCACACAGTGGGAAAAAAGCACGAAATGTCGACTTTAATCTCGAAATTTCCACTTTAATCACATACTTTGTCATTAAAGTAGATCATAAACTTCATCTTAAAATCGTTTATTTACTAGTTTCTCAAATCCCATCATAACTAAAGTACCACGTTAAATGCTCTGTTTTGTATTTGATCTTCTATGTGCTCTATGTGTGTGAATCATTATGCGCTTCTTAAACGGGCTTTGTCTTCCTCCGACTGACACAGAATCCATTAAATTTGTGATATTACAGCTCTCTGAATAATTAAAATACTGAGATCTATACTTGATATCATTTTCATGATGATAGGAGTTAAAGCATGTTATTAAACATGGGAACACGGCGCAGTGATTGATTGTTCATGTCTCACACAAGATGCTGCTGCGCCATGCATGACCTTCGATGAAATAATTTATTGCAGCAGTACTGTCTCTTTCAAATGATTCCTGTCCTTACTTTTCTTTCTCCAAATACCCATTTGCAACACAATCAGCTCTGTAATAGATATTAAGCCATCTGTAAACTTAGAATGACGATTCTTCAAAACTTTTAAGGAACATTGAAATACCTTTGTAGTACATGTTTAATTATTCTATCCTTCTATCCTTCCAGTGTCGCGCCAGCCCCAACAAGAATAGAGTGCGAGGCAGGAACAATCCGTGAATGGAGCACCAGCTCCTCTCTAGCGCTGCAGCACCGTGTCCTCACATGTTTAATAATTAATAATATAGATTATTTAAATGAAGTTAAAGTTTTATCTGTATAAAATAATAAACATACTTTGCTGCATTTCATCTTAAAAATGATATCGTCATCATATGTAAATACGCGCTTTATAAAGTGGCTCAGGTTGTGCAATATTATAACTGTATTGCAAGTTTACAGTGAGATAATTGTACTTATAAGTACAAAGTGTTCTACAAGGAGCACTTGATGGACTGATTGAGTGCATTTATAGTTCTTGGCATGAAACTGTTTCTCAACTGCGAGGAAAGGCTCTGAAGCATTTGCCGTATAAGACCAGTTCAATAGACAGTACGCATGGCTGAGGCAGTGTGTGCTTGATGCTGTATACTGATAATTCTCTTTCTGATCAGCTGCTGTACAGCTATGATTCACACTCAGATATAGTGATATAAATACTCTGAGTGGTGCAGTGAGAGTAATATGGAAAAAGATGATCCACTGTGGCAACCCCTAACAGGAGCAGCTAAAAGAAGAAGAAGAAGGTGCAGTGAGAGTAATAATGCTAAAGCAGCTATGGTATTTAGAATAGTTTGGCTATTCCGTGGACCATTATATTGTTACAAGTTAATTACAATCAGATGCATTAAACTTATAAACAATATGCGGTTAATTTCAGTGTATTTACAAACCCGATTCCAAAAAAGTTGGGACACTATACAAATCGTGAATAAAAACCGAATGCAATGATGTGGAGGTGCCAACTTCTAATATTTTATTCAGAATAGAACATAAATCATGGAACAAAAGTTTAAACTGAGAAAATGTATCATTTTAAGGGAAAAATATGTTGATTCAGAATTTCATGGTGTCAACAAATCCCAAAAAAGTTGGGACAAGGCCATTTTCACCACTGTGTGGCTTTTCCCCTTCTTCTTACAACACTCAACAGACGTCTGGGGACCGAGGAGACCAGTTTCTCAAGTTTAGAAATAGGAATGCTCTCCCATTCTTGTCTAATACAGGCCTCTAACTGTTCAATCGTCTTGGGCCTTCTTTGTCGCACCTTCCTCTTTATGATGCGCCAAATGTTCTCTATAGGTGAAAGATCTGGACTGCAGACTGGCCATTTCAGTACCCGGATCCTTCTCCTACGCAGCCATGATGTTGTGATTGATGCAGAATGTGGTCTGTGTGGTGGATTGCCGGCATTTCACTCCGGCCCTCAACCCCAGGCCGCCAGGAGGAGCTCTCCCCACAGCATGATCATGCCCCGAGTTCCAGCAGGGAATCATGGACTATGTAGTGTTTGTACACAGCCCTGCTGGATACCTTGGGGGCCACCAGGCGCCGCTGTAAGGGGGCTCGTAGGCTCTTATGTGCCCTATGACCCGGGAGTGCGTCACAGTCACGTGACAGGAAGAAACGACGTGCTCCCGGGTTGAAGAAAAGGACTATTTACCCTGACCCGGAAGGAATAAGGACTTGTGGACTGCTGGGCAGGAACACCTCCGGGTCAGGGAATATAAAAGGACTGTGGGAGCTCCCAGACGATGAGCTGAGTTGGGAGGCAGGGTGGCTAAGTGTCTGGGAGTGGAGGATTGTGATTAATTATTGTATTGTTTATTGAAGAATAGTGGAGTGGTGGTGCTTGGTGCACTTTAATATTATAATAAATATCATTATTGGACTTTTACCTGGTGTCTGACGTATAGTCTGAGGGTACAAGGGTGCGAGCGAGCACTTAATTCTGTCACATCTGGCATTATCTTGTTGAAAAATGCAGGGTCTTCCCTGAAAGAGATGACGTCTGGATGGGAGCATATGTTGTTCTAGAACCTGAATATATTTTTCTGCATTGATGGTGCCTTTCCAGACATGCAAGCTGCCCATGCCACACGCACTCATGCAACCCCATACCATCAGAGATGCAGGCTTCTGAACTGAGCGTTGATAACAACTTGGGTTGTCCTTGTCCTCTTTGGTCCGGATGACATGGCGTCCCAGATTTCCAAAAAGAACTTTGAATCGTGACTCGTCTGACCACAGAACAGTCTTCCATTTTGCCACACTCCATTTTAAATGATCCCTGGCCCAGTGAAAACGCCCGAGCTTGTGGATCTTGCTTAGAAATGGCTTCTTCTTTGCACTGTAGAGTTTCAGCTGGCAACGGCGCATGGCACGGTGGATTGTGTTCACTGACAATGGTTTCTGGAAGTATTCCTGGGCCCATTCTGTGATTTCCTTTACAGTAGCATTCCTGTTTGTGGTGCAGTGTCGTTTAAGGGCCCGGAGATCACGGGCATCCAGTATGGTTTTACGGCCTTGACCCTTACGTACAGAGATTGTTCCAGATTCTCTGAATCTTCGGATGATGTTATGCATAGTTGATGATGACAGATGCAAAGTCTTTACAATTTTTCGCTGGGTAACACCTTTCTGATATTGCTCCACTATCTTTCTGCGCAACATTGTGGGAATTGGCGAATCTCTACCCATCTTGGCTTCTGAGAGACACTGCCACTCTGAGAAGCTCTTTTTATACCCAATCATGTTGCCAATTGACCTAATTAGTGTTTATTGGTCTTTCAGCTCATCGTTATGCTCAAATTTAGTTTTTCCAGCCTCTTATTGCTACTTGTCCCAACTTTTTTGGGATTTGTTGACACCGTGAAATTTTGAATCAACATATTTTTCCTTTAAAATGATACATTTACTCGGATTAAACGTTTGATCTGTCATCTACGTTCTATTACAAATAAAATATTGACATTTGCCATCTCCACATCATTGCATTCAGTTTTTATTCACAATTTGTTTAGTGTCCCAACTTTTTTGGAATCTGGTTTGTATAAAGCCACGTCAGGGATGTGGATCTAAAAAAGAAAGGGAAACCACACTGGAACAGTAGCACTGCTTTGATGCTGGGTGGCGCCAGTTTGCAAAACCAAGTGGAGAACTTGCATATGCCAAGCATTTAGCTACCTTAAAAATGTGCGTGGCTTTATGCCAAGTTTAGGTTTTATACATCACGATTTGAGCGTGGAAACAGGCGTATACAACATTTTTGTGCGTACGCACCATTTATACATGGGGCCCCTGGTGACTAACAGTAGGTCATTCAGTAGATCACAAACTCTGAGAGGAGTGCTGATAATAGCAGACATGACAATGAGACACAGCAGTAGCACAGTATTTAGCTCTGCTGCCTCATGAATCTAGTGCCCTGACAAACACTTGGCTGGGCATTGCTTGTCTGAAAACTGTATATTTTCCCTCTATTATATCTCTCACATCCTTAAAGCTGTGTACATTAAGTTGACAAGTGATTCTAAATTACTCATGTGAGTGTGAGTAAGGAGACCTTGCAATGAATTGCTGACCCATCCATGGAGTTTCAGAACGTTATGGCTTATAAATTTAAAGTAAAAATTATAAACATCTTTAAACTGCTGCCTGCAACACAATCCAAAGCAATAACAATGTTGACTAACAAATCATGTCTTTTGCCCCACTCTATTACAATTACCCTAAACCCTGCTCTGTAAGAAGTATTCTGTCCAGGCATCCTGGAGCAACTCAAATGCATTTATTTGAGACTCACGTCAGCATACATTAATTGTTCCTTTTTCACAGATATGTAAATCACTTACAATATTACTTCTTTAAAAACACTATAGTCTAGGGGTCCCAAGTTCCCAATCCTGCAGTACCACTGTGGCTGTGCATCTTCATTAAAATCAGCTTCACAAATAAATGGTTAAGTCTTAACTTCTAAATTATCTCATTGTTAAATGAGTCTTTTTCTTCTGTTATTTTGCACTCAGAAACATGCCAGAAAATTTTAGGGCTGTCAAAACGAAATACATCATTTGAATATAATTCAAATCTATATGAAAAAGGTTGTATTAAAAGCATATGCTGATATTTGGATATAAAATAATCCTTGTTTTTTTGTTTATTTTTACCTTGCACCTATTTTGGCAAAATGTTACTCTAGACATGCTATACGGCCGTACTTCTGAATTTTGCATATGTTTTGTATATCACTTCTAAAATATGCATTTTTAGTTTATATCATCATTTATAAAATGAATACATTTTTTTACCACACTACTCTGTTATTGGTAAGCCCGTTAACCAAAAAGCAGATTTTAGACACTTGCCCAGTGCCCTAAAACAGTGTTTCTGAATCTTTCTGCTGTCGCAATGCACTTTTTCCCACATAACTGTCTTTGCAGAGACCCACTACCATTATAAACAGAGTAATAGCACCTCGGGAACAACCATCAGCGGCATCAGTGGCTGACAAACACTGCCCTAAAAGTCCTTGCTGTGCTTCTGATGTTGTACTGTTTCACTCTGGAACCTGAGATCCCTGATTTGCTGTTTTATATCAACACCATTAAACATTGTCTGCTTCAATAAAAGGCCAATTTACTTTCACATTAAACATAATGGTAAATAACTGCCATATTTCTGATTTCCATAATATTATTATGATATCTTTAAAGCCGACAATTTAAAGAACATTTTCAGTGACATGAAAACTACCTCAACCAACACATGTCTGTTAGAGGCTGGTGACTTGATGCATCATTTCTAACAAGCAAAATGAAAACTGTTAAAGTTACATTTGTTATATTTTTACTGAATCTGTAAAAGGTGGAACAGTCCTGTTTAGTTTAATCCTATATGTTATTCTTTGACTATTGGTGTCCCGCTCTATGAAGTTATCATCTACCATCCACAATCTGAATTACAACCTACACTTATTGTGATTTGTTTTAAAATTTTGCTGTGTATTGTTTTTTTACCTAGTAGCATATCTTAAAGTTGCTGTTAATTAAAGTGTTTGCCAAATAAAAAACATGAAGAGGGAATACTTAAAGAACATTACAATGCAACACTTAGTACGTTCAGTAGCTCCTTTTGTAAAACACAAATAGACTTACCTCATCTCGACGTATATAAAATACAGATAGGCACTGACTTTGTGTCTTTTGCACCCAGAAAGGCACCCAATGGAGCGGGGGGTGAGTGCCAAGACTAAAGTAACGCATGTGTTTAACATGTTGGGTAATTGCGAGTCATTTTGCATAGGTTTTTTATATGCATTTACAGGCATGTAAAGTGTCCCACTGCCACTATTATGTCACTTTCCATGTACAGAAAATGCCATTTTTGTGAAGGGATGTCTTTTTAAGTGATGACTGTACAGTGCACAAGTCATAAGCACTGTATGCACTGGAGGCACACCGTGAGTAAAAATATCAATAAGCATACAAAGACACATCAAGTACAAATGTATATCTGGCAGCACTTAAAATTTGAACCTATGCTTGAATATATTCTAATATTTACTTAATGTAAGCATTCAAACCTTAATTTTTAGCAGCCCTAGTATACTAACATGCAAACAAAATAGTGTCTGCATTGCTTATCTCTAATTGTCAGTATTTTGATACAATTCACATGAACAGGTTAATCAAAAAGTATATGGTAAAAGAAGGTTAACATTTAAAGATGTTGCAAAAAATGCACATTTCTGAATGTTGTTTACATTTTAATATACAAACGCATATTTCTAAATGCAAAATATGAGATGAAACAGGCTGGAATGACAACCCACAGCCAGAATGGTACCCCAGAACTGAATATGGAAACCCCTGCTCTAGACAGTTTTGAAAACACATAAGTTACCATAGTACTGATTATAATTATATCTAATGTAAATTCTGACTGGGCTAAATAATTTGTTATAGCAAATGAAAAAAAAAATCTATATTTTATGGCAACAGAATACTGTGCAATATTTAAGTGTTTTTGGCACTTTACCAATATTATATTTTCAATCATAAATATTTTCTCCACTATGAGAACATTTCTACATAATGGAGGTCTGGGACATGGCTATGTCAGGAGATACTATGTAAAACACTGGGCATGCTACGATGACTATAAAAACAATGATGAGGTTATCATGCATCACAAACAAGGAAGCCCTTCAAATCAAGCAGACCAAAAAAAAAGAGACTACAATTACGGCACAGCATGGATTTGACATATACAACAGGGAACAAAGCTGCGGTCAGTGGTCACACATAACCTAACTCCAACCTATAAGGTACACATCTCCAAGCTCATGACCTGCCTATAAGATCTTACAAGGAACACTGTGGAATTATAATTACGGTCACACAAATCATAACTGGTAAATGTAACAAGAAAATACACCATGCAATGTAGAGAGAAAGCTTTGTTAAAACAAGAAATAAGTGCAGAATTAGTTATTTGCCATGACTAAGGTTCTGAAATGTAATAAAACACAGTACAAAGAAAAAACACAAGTGATTGCTAGCAGACAAAAGTCAATATCTGATGGATTACCTGCATGGCTAATAACAAGATCTGCTCTCTGAATCTCCTCAGCAATAGAGTCTTTGTACTGGAATACTTCTAGTGTGAAATCCCCAAAGGTGCATGGCTCAGGCCTTACCAAACCACGTCCAATCTGGAGAACCAGTTTCTCAAAGCCAAGTTCACGGAAGATCTAGAAAAGAATTTTTTTAGTATTAAATCCAAATCATTTGGTATAGAAAATGAGTGACCTCCTTCTAGGTATCACTCTCCATTTACTATAATTATCTGCTCAATCACTGTTTCAAATCACACATTCACATAAAGCTATTTAAAGAAGATAGGCAGGAAAAGATGGGTTATGTGTTTATGAAGTTGAGAAGGAGCATTAGGACTTCAAATGAGGCATGGTCATGAGAAACAGATGTGCAGCTTGAGTGTATCAAAAGTCGGCAACCAGCTGACTTTTTCATGCCAAGACAGCAAATCTCAGAACACCAGGATACAAAATGGAGGAGGTGGTAATGATATTGTAAAAAGCTTTTATAAATACACAGTATGTAAAATTATAAGAATGATGTACAATGCCTTCGGTGGGCTGGCGCCCTGCCCGAGGTTTGTTTCCTGCCTTGCGCCCTGTGTTGGCTGGGATTGGCTCCAGCAGACCCCCATGACCCTGTAGTTAGGATATAGCGGGTTGGATAATGGATGGATGGATGGATGTACAGTGCATAAAGATAACATATATTGCTTTCAAGAATCTGAAAAAATTGTATCTCATGACTAGTACCTTGTGTGAAACATTTATTTGATTTTTCTCAGATTTGAACCTGCTTCACTTAATTATTTCACAAACAGCAGCCACGGCCTCAGATATAGCCGAGCTAATAGGAATGTTCACCGACAATTCAATTGCACCTTCCTGTATCTTGCCTCATTATTGCGTTCTTACCTTTCATGTGCTCCTTTTAACGGCCCCTGCAGTTCCAAAACCAACCACCAGATAGCAAACTGCCTCCTGTAAAATCCCAGGATTATAATTTGCTTGAGTTTGCTGTGAGGAATCTTACCTTTTTTTTTTTTTATTTGAATCCTCCACCCCTTTACTATGTAAACATGTTCCCACCACATTCATTTTTCTTTAATTGCATTATTTCAGGATTATTATTGTGTTACAAACTTACATCCCAGTAAAACTGCTCAATTATGCTTTTCTCTTCTTAGGACAAGTAGAAAGGGATTCGACATGGATGTGGTGGCCAATACAGAAACTGAAATCTGCATGTAAAGTATAAATTTAGCTTTATAGAGAAAGTGTTGCTAAAGGGGCAGATTTAATGTCTAGCTTGGTTACACTTTGTATTTGTATGGGTTGATTGCTGTATTTGAGCATGTGGGACTGTGCTAAAAGATATACTTATGCACCTTTGAGGTTGAATTCCAATATTGGACCCAATGTTACAAATATAGGCTGGGCATATTTTGCAGCAGCATTGCTCACTCATGTGTACTTACAGGCATATGTTTCACCATGTCTGTAGTATTAACATAAATGTAATCTAGAGGGTGGGTTGGTTTAGTACTGGCAGGAACTATATTCATAATGTAATTACATGTTTTAGAGAATTCAGATAGGTTTTGCAGAAATATACTTAGGCATCATCAACATTAGTTATAAAACTACACGAAAGTTAATCACATATAACAGGATTCCATCTATCTTAGCTACCTACTTTTTTCTACTTCCGAAGCAAGTCTGCAGACATATAATACATAATCACAGCTCTATGAAATGTTCACAAAGTGGGAAACATCTCTGGATGCATCACCAGCATATCACAGAGTACATGGACAAGATCATCCACATTCACTCAAGCTAACACACTTTAGAAAAGAAATAACCTACTGGCTTAGAGTGTTAGATTTACCTAAGCTTTATATCGGTCTTGCCCTTAATATCTGTCTTGAATGAAGATGCATATGAGCTGATACCAACAGCAGGCACCAATGTATTTCTAAACACCACTAAATATATTGTGAAATATACATTTTTGTGAAATATTCCAATTTTTATTTAGACACAATGTAAACTGCATTTTCAAATTTTACAGTTCTTATAGCATGTATAAGACAATTCCCGACTAATCACCAGCTTTTAGACTTCTATATTGTTTCTTATAATTAAAGTCGAAAGACATAATGGTACAGAGAATGTTATACTTTTAATTTCATTGTTTTCTGTGGGATGCATGATTGAGTAAAGTTTGTACTTCTCCCTCATAAATCCAGTGTGTTCAGCTATACTGAAACCTGCTTGATCTTTTCATACTCTCTCCATGTTTGTGTGGGTTCTAGTCCAATTCTCCTCCAACATTCTTAACACATACAGTAAAGATCACATTGTATCAGTGCATGCTCCCAAGCAACCACCTTTTTTCAAATCATATCCAAAGAAATATACAGTACATGGTCATATAAAAGAATAAAAGCAATTTGTTAATTTTTCATCCATGATGTTGGTTTTGAAATCAGTTTTGCCACAGAGCACTGCCGTCACCCTCAAAAGCAGTAGTTTACGGTTCTATTCAATAAGGGCGCGCACAGAAAGGCGAGCTTCAAAAGGGCGACCTCAATTGGGCACGGCGAATAAAGCCGTTCGTAGATAATTTAGTTCAAATGGCTCTGGAATATGTGAAGAGCAACAAAGGTGCAGGTGCTACTCGTAGTCGAAGGCTACACATTCAGAAAGGAGAAAACTATCAACGGGAAACACTTCTTTATACGTTCAATCATTGCCCTTATCTAATAAATTTTCTTCACAAATTTGTTCCAGAAATAGTTCGTTAGAAGTTCACGCATTAATTAATTGGATGTTTTAATATTCTTGCTTTCGCCTTTTTATACGTTCAGTCATTGCCTTTATCTAATAAATTTTCTGTAATAATTTTGTTGTGTTTGCCTTTATTTACTGGGCCCAATTGAGGTCGACCCTTTTGAAGCTCACCTTTATTTACGCGCCCTTATTGAAGGATACCATAGTGGACATGTTGTCTCCAAACCTCCCAATACCAAGTACCAAATACCTTCAGGATCTCTGAACTGGAAAAAGATTATTCACAAATCAGAGATACACAAGGCGATTCTAGAAGAAGCGTCTTTAGCTGAGTCAGGTCAGATCACCTTGTATGCTGAAGCCTGTGCTCCTTTTTCTAACTTCATTGTGTTTAAACCAATGCAGTGCACATTTCATTTATTCAATTTTGCTGTTATTTTCTTAAAAACAGAGATGATCTTTAAATGCTTTTTATTTGAATCAAGCAGAAAATAAAAAGCAACCTTCTGTTTTTCTGCCATAAAACACACTAGAAATTCACATGTATAGACGATGTGGGAAGGTGAAATCAGAAGTGGTATCTCTGAAAATTTCCACTTTACACGAATGCCACAAATTGTCAGTGACATTTTTCAAACAAAAGGTCAGACAGCAAAATGCAGTTGACTTAGTGCTGGCTCACTGGCACCATCTACTGTGGAAATTATATTTTACAATTAGTAAGCAGCGGAGCAGAAGGCACCCAGCATGGCCAGTCACTGAATTGCCATGGGAGCTATGAGCAATGTCTATAGATCTAGCTGTACTTACCTGAAGAGGGATTCCAAAACATTCAGTGTCAGGTTGGGCAGCCACACCTAACAACATGTAGTCTTTCTGCAAGGACTCATGACACATTGACATCTGTTTATCTCAGCGAGTCATTTTATAAAAAAATTATTTTACTGTATGTGAATCTTTTATTTATTAAACTGATTTTGAAGCAAGATGGCGGAAAGTATGAAACAGAGGGAGAATTGCTCCAAGTTTCAGCATATTTGCAGAGAACCTGAAGCCATAGCAAGGAAGATTCGGCACCTCCATTAACAATAAAAGAAACTGAAAGAAGACAAAGAATGCTGCAGATGGTTTAAAACACTTCTGCTGCCTCAGCTTCTTTTAAGAGTTTGTGAACCGGTGACACTGCAGCGTCAGCTAGGTCTTGCTTGTTTTACGCGGCCTACTAAGTGCAAAACAGATTGACCGCAACATTGCCCAGCAGCAGGTTCACTTGCACTTTCCCAATCTGTTAGTTCCAATCAGTCTAGCTCTCCTACCATCTTTGCTGACTGTCAAGACATACATGTTATTGGTGACTCTATTGTCTGGAACCTGAACTTTCCAACTAACACTTGCAAGATATTTGTGTCCTGTTTTCTTGGCACCCTGGTATGCACATCACAAGGAAGGCCTTGTCGGTTCTTGAGAAGCATCAAACCTGAGATGTCGGGACTGTGGCGCTTCATGCTAGAGAAAACCATATCAGATATTGACAGTAAGAAATGCTGAAGAAAGATTTTATATCACTCACTGAAGCCATCAAGGAGCGGGCCAGGCCACTAATGTCTTTATCTACTGACCACTGCCAATGATGAAATGATTCAAAGAGTGTTATAGCAGACTTCTATTCCTGAGTGACTGGCTATGATCCTTCTGCGAGGGACAGGACATCAGCTTCATCGACAACTGGGACCTCTTCTGGGGCAGACAGATAGGATGGACTGTATCCTACTGAATTTGGTGCTAAGCTCCTCTCTGCCACCATAACAAAGGCAATACAATGTCCCTGACTGCCTTCCATTATTCACAGTAATAGCTACAAAGGTGTCATTTTGCTTGGCTCTTCTCTACATTCATAATGGCTAACACGGTACAACACTCTAGTACTACAAAAAATGTAATTAGTCTACCTAGGTGCATTATATCAAGCCACACTATCGATTTGCTAAAGAGCACAGACAACTTGGTGTTAACGTCAGTGTCTTAATATCTCCAGGTGTACTAAAGTTATCCTTCCAAACCTCTCACTTAATATGGTGTTTTGTTTAATGTTAAAAGCATTAACTAGTAAAATGTTTATGTAAATGATCTTATTATTGATAGGAAAACAGACTCTTTATTTCTGTGTTAAATGTGGCTCAATAGTGATCGATCTGCAGTACTTATTGAAGCAGCTGCTAAACTTTAATTTTATTCAGTCAGTGCGTGAAGGAAAGTAAGGCGGTGGAGGCTTAGCAAATATTTTTTGCGCAAAGTAAACTGTAAGGATAGCAGCCTCAGTAGTTTTGCATTCTTTAGTATTTTACTATCACCATGATAGAAGTACCACATCCCCTTTTTCTAACTATATATCAACCACCAAAATATAATGAATTTTCCTATTTATTAACCATTATAATAACTAGTTATGACAATTTCCTAAAAGCAGGTGACTTCAACTTTCATGTAATCCCTGTGATCTGAAAGCCACAGAATTTATGGATCTTTTCAAAGCTTCTGATCTAATTCAACATTTCATCCAGTTGACACATAAATGGGACTACACAGTAGACCTGGTTATCTCATGCAGGCTTAGAAATGACGTGACTTAGACAGCGCACATTGGTAAATATATTGAGAGTTGCTGCATTTTCTTTAATGTAACAATGACATTTCCTAGAACACAAGAAAAGCACACTTTGAAGTTGCATTTGTAATGCACAGCTAGCTGCTGCTGATGCTTTTTCAAACATGCAAATAACCAGTCTTACTCAAGTATCTACAACCAGCAACATAATTATTAACGCCGACATTTTAATGTAAAGCTGAAGATTGTGATGGACAGTGAAGTTCCTAAAAAAACTGACCACCGCTGTAATGCCCTGGAAGACAGAGGCAGTTTGGGAACTTAAGAAAGAATGCTGTAAGACTGAAAAACTACATTAACAATCAATTATGAAATACTAAAGGCTTCTATTAAAAAAATATCTTGGTTAGATCTAAGAGAAAATCCTATTTCTCCAAAATCTTTATATATAATACGCTACCGTGGCTGTTCGTTTGTCTGTCCAGGATTTCAAATCACCTGTAGCTCACAAACCGCTTGACCTACTGACCTGAAATTTGGTACACATATACTAAGTGACCTCTACTACCCGCATTTGGGTGACGAATGACCTCCAAGGTTATTCCTTTTTTTTATTTTTATTTTATTTTATTGTAGGATCAACTCTCGGCAGCGGCCAGCAGGGAGGCCTTGCGGTGTTCTCATCCCTACCACCTTCGCCATCACTTTCCTTACCTCTTCATACCTTAAATCATTCTTAAGGCAGATTGAAGACTTAAGTGCCAGCTTAAATGAAAAATTAAAGAAAACATACTAAGTAATTGCAACACAAACACTGGCTTAATCACTTTTAACGCAAAAAGATGCCAACAGAAGGATAGATGAAGCAGGCAGCTATGGTGGATTACAAAACAGCTGCTCAGGAAGCAGCAAGCACATCAACCTCTGAGCAAACGAATCCCAAACATACAGAGAAAGAGAATGAAAACTATGAATGCTCAAGTCAAGTGAAGCGCCATTACTAGTAATAAATAATACTGCAGGAAATCCAAGCTTCTTATTTACAGCCATTGACTGTCTCTTGCAGCCCCCTAAGTCTGCTTCAGTGATCGCTTAAACCATCGGAGGCTAAATGTGAGGCTTTTGCAAACTCCTTTTCAGGGAAAATATCTGATATCAGATGCTGTATACCCCAAGCACAAACCTACCTGTACCTCAATTTAGTGAACACAGCCAGTTAAACTCCTTTACTAAAATAAGCCTAAATGATTTTTGTAAAATAAATTACTCAGTTAACACCATCCACACGAGTTCCACCGGCTTTTTTTAAAGAGGTCCCTGATCAACAGTGTATTGGATATAGTTAATTGTTCATTGTACTCTAAAAACTACTTTTATTAAGCCATTATTTAAAAGGAAAAATAATCTTTTGTTATTTCTGTCTTGGACACTTTTAGACCAATCTCTAACCTGCCCTTTTTAAATAAAATTCTAGAAAAAGTATTTTTTCAACAATTAAGTGAATACCTGAATAAACATTTTATTCTGGATACATTTTAGCCAGGATATCACAGGTATCTGTTTTGCGCTCCTTATTACTCTCAGTCTGCATGCTCCTACTAGACCTGATCATTTAAAACAAAGTGAATTATCACAGCTATGCAGAAGATACACCGATTTGTTTGTCGATAGCACCACAAGACCCTGAGACTTGAACTCCTCTTAGCCAGTGTCTTACCCGCATTATCAAACGCATGAGTCACAATTTACTTAAACTTAACAAGGAAAAAACAGACATTTTAATTATTGGCAGCAAACAAAAAAGTGAGGATCTTTGAAATAAACCAGATCATCTGACTTTACAAATAAGGCCATAATGAAAGAATCTTGTCGTCATTTTGGATTCCGACTTCAAATTGCAAATCACTAAGACTGCGTTCTTTCACTTAAGAAACATTGCACAAGTTAGATCTTTTATATCACTGGTTTTGTCTTTAGCTGTCTACATTACTGCAACGCACTCATATCAGAATTATCAAAAAAAGCAGACATCATCAGACGCATGTGGCAGTGAACTGTGCGAAGGGCGAGGGCACCCGGAGAAGCACTGCAAACGGACGCGTCAACTGGCTGCTAAAGCCCATCGGCTTGGACCCTGATGTCAGGCGTCTAATGGACTTATTCTTCCCTCTCTGACTTTCGAGAGCCCAGTCCTTCCTCTTCCCGTTCGGCCTTCCGATTACTCGTGGACAGTACGAGGACTCCACGGGGTACGCTTCTCCACATACATTACCAAAGATGTATTATTGGGGGGCGGTGCAGCTAAGCCCCTAATAGGTACTAAAGCTGGCTTATGATGATTACAAACTAGGACACTACTAAAAAGACGTATTGCACCGCGCTACTGTACTGAACTTAAAAACATCGTGTATACTACATAACAGCAAAACACAACGCGTCTGCTTCTTTTTACCGGAAAAAAAATGTTTGATGTATCGTACTACCGGGAATAAAATGGAGCTGTCAGTCAAGTGGTAAGTCTTTGCTTATTTCGATATGACTGAAATGTTTTAAAGGGACACGGCGACTAATCTAAACAACGCATTCACCTGGATGACGCTGTTTGACGTTACACTGAGAATTAGTTCATCAAAACTTGTACTGCCTACGGTGACAAAAGCGCTCTTCATAACTGCAGATTTTCACTCACTGCGGTTCTCCACGACGTTTCTGTCCAAAGCCCAAGAGTGGCAACCGGACAACCGTTTGCTTTCCCGGAGTTACAACCGACGTGCCAGGTTGTATTCTTGGTTTGTGCATTTAGCGCCACTTAGCGGTCAAACTGGTGTTTGCATGTTGAAATTACAAGGCAAAATCTACGGGTAATAAATTATAAACACACAGAGATCACAATAGATATACTGTAGATTACTACAAAATGTAAATTTGTATACCCACAAACAGCTGTATAAATATAAATCTTTGGTTTACTTGGATTCAGCATATTGCCATACTGTATATGGTTAGCACGGAGCCTTGCGGTTGCAAGAGACTGGATTTGGATCCTGTGTCTGGTCACTGTCCATATAGGTTTTTCTCTGTGCTCTCCAGTTCTTTTGTTTAACTGGTGAAACTAAACTGGTCTGGTATGAGTATGTGTGTGAATGTGCCCAGTGATGGATTGGCACCCTTTGCAGGGCGGGTTTCTGTCTGCACCCAAATCTGCTTAGACTCTAGCTCCTGCAAAATGTAATTGGACAAAGTGGACTGAGAAAACATACAGACAGATGTGAAAGGCATTACATTGCTGTGAACAATGGATAGATGTGAAAGGCACTATATAGTCATAGTAAATAGATGTTAAAGGCATGGCACTGCTATCTTAGATAGTTGTGAAAGGCACTACACTGCTGTGATATATAGATGTGAAATGCACTATATAGCTACAGTGCATCCAGAAAATATTCACAGCGCATCACGTTTTCCACATTTTGTTATGTTACAGCCTTATTCCAAAATGGATTAAATTAATTTTTTTCCTCAGAATTCTACAAACAACACCCCATAAAGACAATGTGAAAAAAGTTTAGTTGAGGTTTTTGCAAATTTATTAAAAATAAAAAAACTGAGAAAGCACATGTACACAAGTATTCACAGCTTTTGCCATGAAGCTCAAAATTGAGCTAAGGTGCATCCTGTTTCCCCTGATCATCCTTGATGTTTCTGCAGCTTAATTGGAGTCCATCTGTGGTAAATTCAGTTGATTGGTCATGATTTGGAAAGGCACACACCTGTCTATATAAGTTCACACAGATGACAGTTCATGTCAGAGCACAAACCAAGCATGAAGTCAAAGGAATTGTCCGTAGACCTCCGAGACAGGATTGCCTCAAGGCACAAATCTGGAGAAGGTTACAGAAAAATTTCTGCTGCTTTGAAGGTCCCAATGAGCACAGTGGCCTCCATCATCCGTAAGTGGAAGAAGTTCAAAACCACCAGGACTCTTCCTAGAGCTGGCCAGCCATGTAAACTGAGCGATCAGGGGAGAAGGGCCTTGGTCAGGGAGGTGATCAAGAACCCGATGGTCACTCTGTCAGAGCTCCAGAGGTCCTCTGTGGAGAGAGGAGAACCTTCCAGAAGGACAACCATCTCTGCAGCAATCCACCAATCAGGCCTGTATGGTAGAGTGGCCAGACGGAAGCCACTCCTTAGTAAAAGGCACATGGCAGCCCGCTTGGAGTTTGCCAAAAGGCACCTGAAGGACTCTCAGACCATGAGAAACAGAATTCTCTGGTCTGATGAGACAAAGCATGAACTCTTTGGTGTGAATGCCAGGCGTCACGTTTGGAGGAAACCAGGCACCGCTCATCACCAGGCCAATACCATCCCTACAGTGAAGCATAGTGGTGGCAGCATCATGCTGTGGGGATGCTTTTCAGCGGCAGAAACTGGGAGACTAGTCAGGATAAAGGGAAAGATGACTGCAGCAATGTACAGAGACATCCTGGAGGAAAACCTGCTCCAGATCGCTCTTGACCTCAGACTGGGGCGAAGGTTCATCTTTCAGCAGGACAACGAACCTAAGCACACAGCCAAGATATCAAAGGAGTGGCTTCAGGACAACTCTGTGAATGTCCTTGAGTGGTCCAGCCAGAGTCTAGACTTGAATCTGATTGAACATCTCTGGAGAAATCTTAAAATGGCTGTGCACCGACGCTTCCCATCCAACCTGATGGAGCTTGAGAGGTTCTGCAAAGAGGAATGGGCGAAACTGGCCAAGGATAGGTGTGCCAAGCTTGTGGCATCATATTCAAAAAGACTTGAGGCTGTAATTGCTGCCAAAGGTGCATCGACAAAGTATTGAGCAAAGGCTGTGAATACTTAAGTACATGTGATTTCTCAGTTTTTTTATTTTTAATAAATTTGCAAAAACTTCAAGTAAACTTTTTTCACGTTGTCATTATGGGGTGTTGTGTGTAGAATTCTGAGGAAAAAAATTTAATCCATTTTGGAATAAGGCTGTAACATAACAAAATGTGGAAAAAGTGATGCGCTGTGAATACTTTCCGGATGCCCTGTATAGTAAATAGATGTTAAAGGCATGGCGCTGCTATCTTAGATAGTTGTGAAAGGCACTACATTGCTGATAGATTATTGCCTTAAAGTGCTGCCCGGTCTGCCACATTCAAATTATTTAACCAGTGCTGAAATCCAGTCATTCAACAAATTAAATAGTAACAGACTTAAAGGCACGTCAAAGGCTAAAAAGTGGATGGCAACCGAATCCTAGAAAAAGACAAATATTTGTCAGAGCTAGTCCAGATGGCCACTCAGCCTTTTGACAAACATTTGCACCATGCACAAACCATGAGAAACTGTAAAGCTCCAGCCATATACCTTAAAGGATTTGAATAGCACTATATGAGGTTAAAAAGGTCCTGGGGCGTCACAAACTGCTAGATTTTTCAGGCCATAAAGAAGCACCTCAAGAACAAGGCTGTTGACCACGTTGACTCCTGTCCTTTAATGAAGAACAATCTTCTTAACCGCTGAAAGCAAGACGATAAGCCATATTCAAGAGCAGCCTGCTAAGGCCCCTTTGCTTCATTCAGTAAACAGTGCCCCCCCACGCCCGAGGTTGCCTTTTAAAGCTCCCCTCTCAGTCTTATCAGTAGTAACACTGTGTTCAGCTTAATAAGCAAATCCACCACCGAGATGCTGTGCACAAGATGAGAACTGCACTCTTTGTATATGTGATGTTGCACAAGTGAGATAGGACAGAGCAGCATGTTTACATGGAACTGAGCACAGTTAATATTTTGTCAATTCTTTGCTAAGCTGGGGGCTAAAAAACATTTATTTCTTTCAATTTGATTAATGTAGTGTTGGGTGTAAACCTTACTGTTTTTCAGCTTCTTTTCTGACCCTCACCACAAAATAAATGCATTGAAGTCACAAAGCCGTACATAAAAGCAACCCAAGGTACTTTATACTGTAAATTCTGCGTCACAGTAGAAGGTCCGGAAGATCTAAATGGGCATAAGGTTGTGTACATTACAGCAAATGTAATGGGGACCGAAAATTATGCTCACAAATGAAGAAAAATGAAGAGTTAAGGACCACACAAATACATTTGATTCCAGAATGTTAAGGTTCTTTTACCGTTATTTTATTTTGTTGCTGTGGATTTGTAACCTCTTGAATTTTGTAATAATTGTATAATGTCTTCAATGAACAAGTTTAAACTGGGTGCGTAAAAGAAGAAGTGTGTGGATGCGAAGCTGTGCAGATACATTTCTGACTTACACTGAATGAGAAGCAACACAAGCACACAAACTGGTTTGGAGGCACCGTGACTGCATGCAAGGTTAACAACAATACACCTCGCTATCTGCTTCTCAGTGGTTTTAGAACTGCTATTTTTGAGTGGGCCACTTGTGAAGGGGCATGAGGAGATTGGAATTTAGATCTTACTATAAGCCTCAGTGATAAGAGAGCAATAAAAGTCAGATAAAGAGCCAACTAGAAAGAAAAAAAAAGCTGATCAAAGAGAAGGGAGAAGTCAAACTGATCGTTTGTGTAACTACAAATTAAGTGGCCACTGAGAAACTACAAATGTAGCCCTATTAGGTTGTTAGCGCTGCACTGCTGCATTTCTATTTTGCTTTTGTCTATGGAACTAGCTATTTGATAATATCCATCCATTTTCCAACCCGTTGAATCCGAACACAGGGTCACGGGGGTCTTCTGGAGCCAATCCCAGCCAACACAGGGCGCAAGGCAGGAACCAACCCACTGCAGGACACCCACACCCACACACCAGGGACAATTTAGAATCACCAATCCACCTAACCTGCATGTCTTTGGACAGTGGGAGGAAACCCATGCAGACACGGGGAGAAAATGCAAACTCCACGCAGGGAGGACCCGGGAAGTGAACCCGGGTCTCCTAACTGCGAGGCAGCAGTGCCACCACTGCGCCGCCCTGATAATAATATTTAAATATTAAAACTGCATTTTTTTTGCTTTATTCTATCGCCGGTGCTGGGAAACTGAGCTCTTTTCTCAGGTAGGTTAATTGAGAGAAGAGTTCTAAGAGAGAAGCTACCATGACAGTCGTATCAGGGTTAAGTCTTATAGTAGTGACCTATAGTCCTGAATTCATGCACATGGCAACTGCTGTTAAATATAAGAATAAGCTAACAGGGGTTGCAACAGAGGTGTAGTGTATCGTTATAGTCTACAGGAAAATAATGCCTAGCAAGGGGAAATATGTTTTATGGAGAGGTTTCCTCAAAATCCTCCCCCAAGATCACATATTTGGCATTGCAGGACAGTGAGCAGGAGCACTTAATCATACTGTATAGTGAGATAAAACAGAATATCAAGGTGTAATGAATATCTGAAAGGTGTCCAAGTTTGGGGACCTAAAGGTCATACCTCTGCTTCTTGAGGGTAATGCCGTCATCTGATCTCTGACACGCAGCAGTAGTTCAAGGACATGCTTAAGATGAGAATCAACATTTCATGATTTGGATTAGTGATCTTCTGCAAAATTGTGACTTTCTATATGCAGGTATGGGGAGTAGCTGTCTCAGAAGGACGCATTTAAGTACATTGGTGTCTTATTCATGAGAGGGGATCATAAGATCAATTAACCAATCAACTAGAACATCTTTCCTTATCTATGCACACACACTAAGTTGTGAACAAATCAATGAGATTGTAGGTATATGTCAATACAATGAAGTTCTTGCGTACAGTTACTTGGTCTGGTCAACATGACAGAACAGGCAGCAGCTGAAGTGGCTTAGTTATCTATGGAGGACAAAAAAAGCACCTGCCACAGCTGGCTACGAGAGAACCTTGAAATTACCAAGTATGAGCTCGGGGTACCAAAGTCTGATCTACTCTGCTTGGCCGTTTAGGTGAACAGATTTGTAAGAATGTCTATCCCACTGTAATGTACAGAAGATAGAGGGAACAATTTCTGCGTATGTAAAGTGTTCAAAGCGTCTAACCGTTACTAGGCCAAAGGTAGAAAATTAAGGGCACTCTAAACATTTTCCTAAGTTTATTTTCACTTTTCACACTCGCATTTCATAATAAACCACAGCCCAGTGATTTAATGATATCTTGTGAAACATTCCCATTTTATATAAATAAAACGTACTATCATTAGTTTGGAGTATTTTTTTATTTCAACATTCTACTAAAACTAACAAAGGCAACTGGAGAGGAAAAGCTGGTGCATGAAAAAATACATTAACAATTTACTCCAAGAAAAAAAAAAAGTTTAAATCTCTGGCTATTTTGTGACCCCTTTAAGCAACACACGCCTCAAATAAATACAACTCACATGGATAAACTGCTGATGAAACTTGTCCTGCTTGTTATCTTAAACACACAGACGCCATTTTCAGTTTTATTGGCTGGGTGTATGTTGGAGTATGCCCTGATGTGACATGGTGCCCAATTCACAGTTGGTTCACACTTTGCACAAATGCTGTCAGGATTGACACCCACTCCCTACAACTCTTCATTGGATGAGTAGGTTAGAAGATGGATGGATGAGTTTTTTAGTTTTTATATAATTTACTTATGTGAGATAGCGTGATCAATGGGCCTTAAAGCCAAAGACTGGTGGTGTATTTCTCACCACTGATGCACACATCAGTTTAGAAAGGTATTTAAAACACCCAAGTACCCCAGTTGTAAAGATATACACAGAAAAACTCTAATGTATCCCTATACCTGTAAATTGCCTTGGGATGATGCTCATTATATAGCAGGGATATATAAAATAAAGGTGGACTGTTTCCTTGCAGTCTAAACCCACTCTTATAAAGTAGCTAAACTATTTTATCTTCACATGTTCTTTTTAGTACACTGCAATTAAATGTGAATGGATTGGGTACCTAGTTCATTAGCTGTAGCAAGATATCATTGCTTTCTACAAAAAATGTCTCCCTTTCTTTTACCAAAACATTAGAAAAATGGACTTAATATTAGGCTGTGTCATTGTGCATCAACACAAGGAAAAAAAGTAAAGATTGTACTCTTTCTGAAAAAAACGAAGGTTAAATGCACAACATTTCATCCTTATAGTCTTCTTCAGGTTTGAATTATACATTTCCCCAGCACTAAGTGACGAGACCAGCTAACCTTTTAATCTTTCCTTTCATCTTATCTAATGGCTGCATTTCGCACTTTATCTGGTCTTTCACTCTTCTTCCTTGATTTGTTTCCTCCTTCCCCTTCAGTGTCTGTCGCCTACTTTTGTTTTTCCTTTTCACTCCCAGACCTGAAGAAACCCGCACAACTGAAATGTTGCGTCTCAGGCCTTCTTTTCTACCTTTTTGTCTATGTGGAAATAACCTTCACTTATTTGTCTTCTTCCAGAAAACAGCAAGGCAGCATATCCAGTGTAAGTACTGTCTACATATGCATATTCTTTCCACCTTCTTCACTCTCATCTTTTAGTCTCTCACAGGAATTCTTGTTTTGCCCCTGTGTGACAGGTACTGTCACAGCTGGGAATACGGAGTCCTGAATGAATCTCAGAGGGGCAACACAAAATACAAAAAGGATACCCCCAAATCCACGATACCCCTTTGTAATTAGCCAGGACTAGAATGACTACTCTTACAAAAAACAAATTTACATTACAAAACCAGACTACAAGCTAAAATGCTACTTCAGTATTGGCTGGAAAGAGAGGCTTTAGCATATCTAGAACTCACTTTACACAGCAGTTGTATAAGAACACTTGAAAAGGTAGACTCCACATCTTAAGAAAACAGTATCCACATTTTAAACACACAAAATCCACATCCACAGAAATGTCCCTCTACCACACATACAAGTACTTCAGAAGGGGGTTTTAACACTGGTGTGACCAAAGTAAACCATCCCGCCCATGTCTGTAAAGAACTTGAAGTCAAAATCCAGTCATTAAACAATGAATCACAATTCAGTGTATTGACTTCTACTTCCAAACTACCATCTGTAATTGGTCCATCCTTTAAAAACAGTCAGGTGCAGACTAAAGGGTAACATGTCTAAGTGAAATAATAGCATAGTGTTTCTCGGCCTGTCGCTGCTCAGGCATCCTGACAATAGTCCTGTCTCAGATTCACCAGGCGTTGGTGAACTCTAGAGCTCTCCCAGCACTTTGCATGATTTCTAACTTAAGGGAAATCCATTTTTGGTGCCAAGTGTGTCCAAGGGCATCTGTGGAGTGTAAACATCAATGCTAGATGCTTCTTGTGCCAGCTCCAGAAGTGTGGGCAGGATGTCACTGGCATCTTCATCTTCATCCTCAACGTCTGCCTGCATGGACAGGTCTGCATACTGTGCCACGTCAGTGTGGCTTTCTGGAAAGGGAACAGAAAGGAGTTAAAAAGAACAGAAGGAGAATGGAAATGTGAGTTGATTTAGGATTTGGCAGACCAGACCATACTGCTCAAGACCACAGTTCTGGCAGTTGCATTCAAAGTCATTATACAATATTTGGCAAAAGTATTATCTCTAATGCCGATGAATAACAAATCCTACACTAAATAAAAGTTTTGTTCTCTGCGTTTTTATTTTAAAGCACTGAAACTCAAAATTATTATTTTTTATATTACCTTGTTTTACATTATAAAAAAGTAAATAAGGTGTTTGCACAAGCATTCAATCCCTGTGTTAAGGAAGCAGGAAGTTTACGCAAGTGAAAAACAATTTCTTAACAAGGAGACAATTGCCTTTAAATTGGTGCTTGCCAGTGAAGCATTAAAATAACTACCACATCTTCTGGGTAAAAAAAAACACAGCTATGGTATCTTTATTCAGGTTGTGAATGTCAAGCACAGCTGTGAAAAAGATGACTAAAGTACATTCCAAGGAAGTTAGAAATCAAAAAATACAAATGCACAAATTAGAAAAACAGCACAAAACCATATCTCATCATTTAGGTATTCTACTGGCCACCACTCGTTTAGTTATCAGGGAGTGGAAGGTATGTCAAACCACCAAGATGCTGCCAGGAAAAGTTCATCTCTCTAAACTTTCAGCACAAACAAAAAGTACACTTGTTAGAGAAGTCACCTGGGGTAACAGTTAGTATGATGTAGCTACAGAGTTGGTAGCTGTGACTAGAAAAAAAGGTGCAACTGTTAACCAAGTCTAGATCACTGAATAACAAGGGTCTGTATTGAGGGGCGACACAAAATAAACCTTTACTGGAAAAGAACCAAAAAGCACGAGAGAATTTCAGTTTCACTGTGGGAAAAATGTTGTAAACAGATGAGACCAAAACAGAGCTTTTGCCCAAGTTTTAAAGAAATGGGTGTTATGCAAATGTAATACTAGTCACATCTCAAACAACTACACATCAACTTCAGTGAAATGTAGTGGTGGCTGTTTTTTTCTCAGCAGGAACTAGGCAGCTGTCTAAAACTGAAGGAAGAAAACGTGGTGGAATATACAAGAAAATACTGAAAGATGGCCTATTTCAGTCTGCTAAAACACCAAACCTTAGGTGTTCTTCTGAAAGACGACATTTCTATCTCAAAAACAAGGCCAAATTAGCCTTACAGTAAGTGACTCATAGACAAAAAGGTGAACATCCTACACTGGGTCAGTTACAGCCAACTACCATAAACAACCTGGAGTAAACCTCCTGGAAGAAGTGGCCAGAATCCTTCCTGAATATTGTGCAAAACCGGTTCAAAAACATATATTACAGCCACAAAAGATAGCTCTATGAAATCTCAAAGTGTGGGGACAGAATACTTATGCAAACACCATATTTCCTTTTTTATTTTTAATATATTCTTTTGATATATAACAATATCACATTGTAAAACTAACTTTGAGCTCTATGGCTTTGAAATAAAAACACAGAACAAAACGTTTGTGTAGGATTTATCATGTGGTAAAATTAGATCATTGATCAAGGGCCTAACACTTCTTTCAAGACACTGTATTTCATTAAACATCAATCACCATTTTCTAATCTCTTTATGCAGTTTCAAGGTCATGGTCAGCCAATGCCAATCCTAGCAGTGGTGGGTGAAATGTAAAAACAACATTACCATCTTGCCAGCCCACCTAAGAGCACTTTCACACCGAGCCAATTTAAAGTTGACCATTAACCCAACCTGCACTTCTTTGAGATAAAGGGAGGAAAACTGAACAACTCAGAGCAAAAGCCAAATTTTGTGCAGCCATTGTCTAGGTTAGGATTTGAGCCTAGGCCTCTGAAACTCAGAGGCAGCAATGCTAAATAATGTGAACCGTGTCACCATCAGAACAATAAACAGCACTTATGTAACTGAGCATGAAGACTCCCATTGCTTACCAAGTGCATGATGTCCATAATCCTTTCATTTTTTCACCAACAACCCATTCTGCTCTTACAAAATGCTCCTCATGATATTTTGCATTAAACAGCCACTTTAGGATGCTTTGATTCAAAATGAACAAGTTCATGCACTTTATGTATGCACTTGTAACTGATATTAATCTCTTTAAAGTCACACATACCATGAGATCTCTGTTTGATAGAATAGCCATGTTCCTTTTGTAGTTCCTGATTTAAGGTAAAACAGGAAATAGAATATATAAATCATTATCAGAATATTACAGATCTGTTAATGTAAATCATGATGAAATTAGCTATTCAAAGTATAACATAAAAAACAAGGCCCAGTATTAAAACATTGTAGTTGAATGTTATTAACCAATATTGTATCCACATGCTTTCTCGTTGGGCATAAGAAAAAAAAAAAAAACACCCTGAAATCTGAAGACTCTGTTCTATGTATTCCTTGTTGAGTTTTTTCCACATTAGCAAAAAATAATGTAATCCTGCCTGGTGCCAAAATAATCGAGCAGATGAGATTCTGTACTTTGGCAATCATAACTACACACATGTCACCTTTTTCACAGGACAGTCCATCCTGCTGGCACATAAAAGCAGATGAAATTTTTATTGGGAAAAATATACAGGCAATTAATGCAGGCCACAGTAAGAAATTTTTGCTTAAAGACAAAACTGGAAAATTAATATGTCAGCTGTATTTTAAATTAACTGCATCATTTATAACCGTTTGTCCTGAATTTACCCCATGCAATACTGTTAGCCAGATACTGAAGAGTTTTCTATAAAAGTATAATTTTTCCCATCTGCTCACATGTGTACAGTGTAGACTTGTCACCCACTGTTCCTGCCTTTTGGTGTTTCTTGAAGGCGGGCAACAATCATGAACATTCTGCATTGTACTAATAAAAGAAACTGTACTTAAAGTATGGATATTATTCAGAATTTTGACAGATAATGTAGAATTAACCCTTTAAACTCAGACTGATTTTGTCCATTTTGTGTTACTTTGATTTAATGGACTATAACTTCATCATCCTTCATTCAATATTAATTTTACAGTTCTCCTATTTAGAAATATTTATACCTGGAGAATTATGTTGTACACATATGTTATAGTAGAATAAGTTGCAAAATTCAATAGCATCTTTACAAAATGCAGTTTGAATGTTATTCTTATTTCTACAGGAGCTGAAATATGCTTCAAAACACTAAAAAAGTATAAGTGAATGTGTCAGGAGCACCCAGAAAAAAAACTGTTATGAAATATTCACAAATACATGTCTAGTTTTACTATTTTGAAGCAGTACTAAAACCAAGATATTTTTTCTCTGCTTTTACCATTTTAAATATATACCCACTGCATACATATACATTATTGAAATCCCCTGACCAATCTAACATTTTGAAGGGCAGATCTTAATATATATAGTTAGTAAAGACATTACACTGTGTATTCAAATTACATTACTAAAGATTCAAAAATGTATTCATAAAAAAACCCAAAACAAATACAGAACAAATGTGGAAAACATAGGCAGTGAAAGGAGGTGTGATTTGAAAGTTGAAACACTCCTGTTAATTAGTAGATAGTCTGTCCATCAGACTGTACACAAATGAATTGGGACATTCAAGAAGGCCATGAGAGGGAGGCTGGGGACAGGTGTTGCTGTAATACAGCAATTTGGCCATCTTTGAGAGAAGAAAGGAAAACATTGCAATTTGGTATGGGGTGTGCAATACATAATTTTAATGTAAAATGCTTTAATTATAGCAAAGAGGAAATCAACAAGTTTGAATTACTGTTCAGTCCCCAAGGGTGGTGTAAAATAATGTGGCAGAGTTTAAAGAGTTAAAACCAGTTATTGCAATCCAATTTAAGGAGTAATGTTGGGAAGCATTGACACTTCAGACATTTTAACAAAGTGTAGCAGATTGATGTCACAAATGCCATCATAAATGGAAAGTAACGTTTAAAAACAAGTCAATATAGCACAGCACAGTAAAGGCGACATTATCTTGCATGCAGAAATAGTAGTATTGCTAATTACCACTGCATGGTCCTTCACAGTTTCAAGACAGGAAGATGCTGCACCAGGTGTAGGATCAAAGAGCTGGGAAACAGATTTAACAAGAACAATTATGTTACCAAACAGCAGAAGCCCACATGCAAGTGACCTTAGGATTCATATATCATGTCCTATGGACACTCACATCTTTAAGCAGATCAGCACTGGGGTCATTGGACCCAGACAGGGATGAATTCATCTGGGCCAAATTTGCATCAATCTGTGCCAGATTGTCAGCAATTTCATACCTTGAGGAAATAAAGAATCAAAGGTTAACATTAAGTAAAGAAAGCAACATGTAACAATATTTTGTAGCGTATAATTCATGAAACACTTTACATTGGCATGGATATAAAAAATGAACAATTGTTAATCTGCATACCAAAGTATTCTAAAGTATATTGATCCACAGTACACAAGCAAACAGGTCTGTCCACATGAACCAGGACAATGAGACTATTTTGCTACACTTAAGAAATATGCTAAGAAAACTCATGTCAAAATGGTTGTGTTTTAATTTACCATTTCAGTTTCATGTTTGAAGAACACAAATATATTTTAAAGCAATTAAGATAATTACTTTCAATAGTGGATCACCTGGTTTCCCTGATGCCATTCAGATGCACATTGTTTCTGATGACCAGGTAAGCGTGATGCAACTTTCAGTCCAAGCTGGTTATAAAGACTGGTTTATACTTACCTATAAAGAAGTTTCTTTCACCTTGGATAGATCTACTATCCTAACCATTCTTCAATGATACTGAATCAGTCAACAATATACTTAAGGGAACGGTGATTATGGAAGGTGGATGCAGTGATATACCAATTAAGAAAGGTTTACAAAACATATCTTAATGTGACTTTCTTACACACTGCCCAACAGATTTGTTCATGCCACAATCAACATTTCTGGCAGAAAACTCTCTTAACTTGCTTTCTGCTTAGAATAAGAGCTACCAGAACATGCAATATTAAATTTGAAAGAATACTCACTAAGATGACAGAAAAATGTGGTGTGAAGTTAGCTCAAACTAAAGTAAAATGAGACAAAGGACCTTGGCAGTGCTCATGTCAAATCTAAATTAAGATGTTTATTACATACAAATCAAATACATTTTGTAAATGTATGCTATAAGAATGTGCTGGGACTTTCTTAAGGGAAATAACAGTACAGGGAGAAGACACAACCATGCCATCCATTTCAGTAAAAGTGGGCATAAATCATGGTTAACATTGTGGAATTGTCAATGTATGTTTACAATGCAATATATTTGTTGCTTTAGAAAATAACATTTGCACACATATACAAAAATACACATATATACACAGACTCAGTGGCCACTTTAGGTCCACCTGCTCGTAAACACAAATAGCTTAATCCTCCTAACAGCCAATCATGTGGTTCCCAACTCAATACATATAGTACACAGACATGCTCTTTGATCAAACATTAGAGTGTGCTAAACATATGACCTACGTAACTCCACAGTATAACTGTTGGCACCATACATGGTGGTTCCAGCATCTCAAAAACAACTGCCATCCTGGCATTTACATACATCCCAATGTCTAGTATTTACAGAGAATAAAAAGTGCAATAAACACTGTGGGGAAAAACACTTTGTTACTTAGAGAGGTCAGAGCAGAATGGCAAGACTTGTTCAGGCTTTTGGCTGCCAAAACAAGATGATGGAGTTTTTGAAAAATTCCCTGAAGTGATTAATCTCAACTACTACTTCATCAGAATTTGGCAAAAACTGAAGGAGTGATTTTATTCATACTTCCTCATAACAACATGAACCAGCTCCTTTGGCACATGGCATCTTACAACTAAACATTAAGAACGGTATCAAAATCAAACAAAGATAAAAACAAAAGAGCTGCAAAATGAAATGAAAGCTGTGCCACTTGTTTTGCATTATATCTTAAATTAAATATTGTTACTTTTGCATAAAACAATGAAAAACACATAACATTCAAGGTATCTGGCACCTCCCAAAAGCCTGAAAAGCACAGGGGGGTGTCCCTGAAAAGAAATTTTAAGAAACAGGTTATAAACATATGACTCAGTACTGGGTTTTAAAGCTATCTTCAAGTGCTTCACAAACTGGTCACTATTGAATGCATTTGAATGTCATTTGACAAATCGTAAAAATAGTTAATACAAAGGGTGGAAACTTACAGAGAAATGAAATAAATATGAGCTCCACACAGCCATTAATGCTTGCCTTGGTCTTAGTGATGCTGAGGGCTACGATGGTGGATAGCAGAAAATGATGGAGATTACTATTAACGTGATACCAACAGTGTTGGCATTGCAGGAACACTACTTTAGCTTGGATTAAAGTTGGATTAAAGATCCCCCTCACGTAAGCATAAAACTCGGCAACTGGATATGTATTTGGTAAAATGTAACATTTGCTACATTTTTAAAGATCAATTTTCTTGTTGCCATATTTGAAACTTCTTGTTTTTTCTCCGAAACAAATTTCCCTACATGTCTAAAATACTGCACTTATTCACAAAGATTATAATTCTTGCCATATATAGCAGTAGCACTAAGATTAGCAGGTGCTGTCTCCATGTCTAGCAAAAAGTGGGAATTCTGCGCCCTACATGACTAATTCTACTGGTATGTAAGAATTTAGTCAGCTGCTCCCAATACAGTTTTCCTATGATTACTGCTGCTATGCGCTCACAATTTATCACAGCAACAGCAACAACTTGCATCCACCTGCACCACAATACCAATAAATGAACTGTATGTGCCATTTTATTCTCACATATGCTTGTTGCTTGGTTGTTAGGGAGAAAGGTGCTATTGATATCACTCAAGACATCTGTAGTGATTTGGATCTCTCTTAAAATTATATAACGACTCTTATCATTAGTCATTCAGCAGTGGGTATTGTTAAGTGAGAAGTTACTGACCAAATGCACACCACAGACTTGGCAGCCCAATCCTCACAATACCTTGTGTCCATCACTTTCCACTGGATCCACATTTTTAATCAGTAAATAACTTCATTAAAATTATAATTTTATGATCTGAAACTGATTTCAGAAGTCATTACATGTGAAACAAGGTCACATGATCACCTAGACTAGAGTACCAGAAATTGTATCAGTCTGCAGAGATCAGCATTGCCTACAGAAAATCAACACTGTGTTTCAAGAGCATTGGAAAAAATACTTCACTAAATCTCTGCAACGTCCCTACTGGGAACTACAGTTGATTTTCATTTTTAAACATTATAATTTTAAAATTAAGACAGTTTTCACATGCTACCTATAAATACAGGTGATCCCAAATTACAAATTAATGCTGTTCCTGCCAATTGCCATAACCCCAAATCTGTAAGTTGGATATTTGTCATTAATGGAAACATTGGCAAAAATGCAAAAATTATCTAAATACTTATTTCAGAAAAAATGTTTCAAATTTATTAAAATACAACAGTAAAGAAATATTACTGTACTTTAAATTACAAAACATCCATCCATCATCCAACCCGCTATATCCTAACTATAGGGTCATGGGGGTCTGCTGGAGTTTATCCCAGCTAACACAGGGCGCAAGGCAGGAAACAAACCCCGGGCAGTGCACCAGCCCACTGCAGGGCGCACACACACACACACACACACACACACTAGGGACAATTTAGAATCGCCAATGCACCTAACCTGCTCGTCTTTGGACTGTGGGAGGAAACCAGAGCACCCGGAGGAAACCCACGAGGAGAACATGCAAATTCCACGCAGGGAGGACCTGGGAAGCGAACCCGGGTCTCCTAATTGCGAGGCAGTAGCGCTACCCACTGCGTTGCCCAATTAAAAAACACAAATAATTTATATTACTGTACAATGGGGCACAGGTATGCATAATGTATTGACCTTAAGCATCTTAGTTTTTGAAAATGAAGCACAAAATGCCACTACTAACTGACTTCTGACCCCTCAGCAGCTACATGCTGTCTTTGCTAAACTATGACACGTTCCTTGTTGGAGACTTTAATTTTCATATTGATAATCAGTGTGACCCGAAAGTAAAATAATCAATAAACCTCCTGGACTCTTGATTTGAGCCAGCACATTAGTCAGCCAACACACAAAGCAGGGCATATGTTGGACTTAGTAATTACTAAAGGACTAAAAGTTGATATGAAGCAGATCATTGATATTGGTTTATCAGACCATTTTCTCTTACTATTTAATATAGAAATGATAGAAAAAATTAACGAGAAGCATACTGTTAAAAAACGTTTCTTTGATTTATCTGCAGCCTCAAAGTTTAAAAATATTGTAAGCAACTAGTCTGTATGTAGTGCTTACTACAATCGTGAGGATAATGTAAATAGTAAGGTGGAAAATTTTAATACTAAAGTGAGATCTACCACTGACATAGTCGTTTCTGAAAAAACAGTTAAAAATCCTCCCACACTGTTGCACCATGGAAGACTCAAAGAGTGTCTGATCTAAAGAGGACATGCCAGAGAGCTCAGCGTAAATGGAGAAAAACTAAATGGATTATCCACTATGAGATATTGAAGGCTAAAATAACACAATACAATAACATAGTCCGTCTTGGTGGTGCTATTTCTCTAGAATTATAAATAACAATACTAGTAATCTCAGAATCTTATTCTCTACAATTGATTTTCTGCTAAACCCAGGTCACTCAATGGAATGGCTCCAAAAAACCTCCAATGAAACTTGTGAGGCTTTTGCTGTATTCTTAATCACAAAATTAACGATATTAGAAATAATATAGTACAGCTCTTCAATACTGATCCTCTTAGACCCTGGTACTCTATTTTAAAACAATTTAAATTCTTTCCCCAGGATAGATTTAACTGATTTATATAAAATAATTTCTTAACTGAGACCCTCCAACTGCATCCTTGACCCAATACCAACAAGTTGTTTCAAACAAGTACCCAGCGTGCTAATTGATAGTATTCTTGACATAGTAAACTCATCATTAGATACAGGGGTCCTCCCAGACTGTCTTAAGACTACTGTAGTTAAACCCCTGCTAAAGAAAAATAATCTCAATTCCTCTGCTTTTGAAAATTTTAGCCCTATTTCTAAACTGCTTTTCTTAAGTAAAAAGGCAGTCATTATACAGCTAAATGGCCTCAATAAATATGCAATTCTTGATAAGTTTCAGTTGGATTTCACAACAAATCACAGTACAGAAACAGCACTTGTTAAAGTAGTAAATGACTTGTGGGTAAATGCTGACAGAGGTCGTGTATCTGTTCTCATCCTCTTAGATCTGAGTGCCGCATTTGAAACAATTGATCACAATATTATTAGAAATCGCCTTAAGTCAATGGACGGGCATCTCTGGCAGTGTCTTAAATTGGTTTGAGTCTTACTTAATAGGTAGAAAATTCTTTGTTATTTTTGGTAATTATACGTCAAAGACACATGATATTCTATATGGTGTTCCACAAGAATCTATCTTGGTTCACAGACACAATGTCTTATTTGTGTTTCTGAAAGGATGAGAAGTAATTTTCTCAAACTAAACAAGGAGAAAACAGAACTTTTAGTTATTGGAAAAATGGATATAATGAGGGTTTTAGAAATAAACTTGATCCATTAGGATTAAAAGTCCAGATGGAGGTAAGAATTTAGGGGTAACTATTGACTCTGACCTGAATTTTAAATCACATATTAATCAGATTACTAGGACAGCATTTTTTCACTTAAGAGATATAGCAAAAGTTAGGCCTCTTATAACTTTGCAGATGCTGAGAAATTAGTTCACACTTTTGTTTTCAGTCGGCTAGATTACTGTAACGCACTCCTCTCAGGATTATCCAAAAAAGTCATCCAACGATTGCAACTAGTGCAGAATGCAGCTGCTAGAATCTTAACTTGGAAAAGAAAATCAGAGTACATCTCTCCAGTTCTGATGTCACTACACTGGTTACCTGTGCCACTTAGAATTGACTTTAAAATACTGCTTATGGTTTACAAAGCCTTAAATAATCTTGCTCCATCCTGTATCCCAGAATTCCTTTCACCTTACACTCTAAATCGTAACCTTAGATCTTCAAATGAGGGTCTGCTTATAATTCCAAGAGCTAAACTTAAAAGTAGTGGTGAGGCAGCCTTCTGCTGTTATGCACTTAAAATCTGGAATAGATTACCAATAGAAATTTGCCAGGCTAATACAGTGGGGCATTTTAAAAAAACTGCTAAAAGCTCATTATTTTAACATGGCTTTCTCATAGCTTCATTTTAGTTTAATCCTGATGTTCTGTATATGCATTTAATTATCATTGCCATTCATGGTGGCTCTGAAATCCATACTAACCCCTACTTTTTCTTCTGTTGTTTTTCTGGTTTTCTGTGATGGTGATCTGCGCCACCACCACCTGATCAAAGCACGGTTCTGTCCCTACATTGATGGATTGTAGGCCAGAGGTCCACCATCATCATCAAGTTATTCCATGTGAAGCCTGAAAACCATGAGGACTGACTGAGACAATTCATGTTAGGTAGAATGCCTAAAGGGGCTGGGCAGTCTCATGGCCTGGAACCCCTGGAGATTGTTTTTTTTTCTCCAGCCATCTGGAGTTTTTTTTTTTTCTGTGCTCCCTGTCCATTGGACCGTACTTTTATTCTATGTTAATTAGTATTGCCTAATTCTATTTTTACATTTTTCTTTTTCTCTTTCTTCATCCTGTAAAGCACTTTGAGCTACATCATTTGTATGGAAATGTGCTATATAAATAAATGTTGTTGTTGTTGTTGCCCAGAGGGGACTGGGCGGTCTCATGGTCTGGAATCCCTGCAGATTTTATTTTTTTTCTCCAGCCGTCTGGAGTTTTTTTTTTGTTTTTTCTGTCCAACCTGGCCATCGGACGTTACTTATTCTATGTTAATTAATGTTGACTTTTTTTTTATTTTTTACTGTGTCTTCTATTTTTCTATTCTTCATTTTGTAAAGCACTTTGAGCTACATTGTTTTTGTATGAAAATGTGCTATATAAATAAATGTTGTTGTTGTTGTTTGCTAAAGGATCACTAAAAGCATCAACTTTACTCCCAACCCAGTTGCTGTTCTCACTGAAACAGCACAGCTAGGATGCATACTTGAGACACGGAGACACTTATAAACAGCAAATTCTACCTCTCCTCTGCCAAACAGAAAGCTGTTTACCTGTGTCAGAGCTGACTGCACAGCTGGTTGCCAGTTACATTCAGTGACACAAGCTATCCATGCCAAGTGATCACCGAGTTTTACTTCCTCCATTCTGCAACTGTGCTCCCTGAGAAAGCATAAGTTGGAGTCATACTTCTGACCCTGGAATTACAAGCAGTTTGTTCTGCTGCTCCATGTAAATAGCCAGCTGCTGATCGAGAGGCTTACCTGCAAGTGAGCTTACTCCATACAGTAGCTGTACATGTTGCCAGTTACATTTAACATTCATGCACAAAAGAACAAAAGGATTGAAAATGAAGACAAAGTCCTTAGTCTGAAGTACTATACCTCATCCTCAATGCGGCTGTTTAAAACTAGCTTGCTTTGTTAAAAATAATGAAGCTGTTAGATCAAAACTAATTGAAATTTCATTGAAAACAATTTGGAGGTTTTATGTTCATTTGTATGTGCTGTATTTCCATAACTCAACTCCATCATAACCCAAGACCTAACTGAGACCCGTCTGTATTTAACAAAGATGTCAGGGCACGTATTTTCACTCCACTTGTTGCTACACTGATTTATAAAAATTTGGCATTACAAACAGCACTCCATTTTTCATCTGCTTGTAAGTGCAGCTTTTGGTGATCAGAAGATTGGTCACTGCTAAAATCACGTTCGCCAAGGTGGAACATATACAAAAATCCACCTATTTTGTCTATTGCTGTCTGTCAAAGTGAAGAACATTTCTATGTTGTGCTCAATCATCTATAGCATCTATTTAATAAGATTCAGAACATACATTCAGAATACTTTGGTGCACACTGTTTTCCAGATGTCATAGTTGCAATAAAAGAAGATATGAAGATATGCTAATGTTTATACCGCTCATTAGGGCCTTCCTCAGAGCCCATCCCTCCACAATCTTCCAGCAGATAGTCATACAAGTCGACAGGAGTAAAAGGAGAGGGGATGGTGTTGGGGACCAAATTTTCAATCTCCTCCTCCAGTACTGTCTTTACTAGTGGACTTTTCCAGCTAACATCTAGGTATCTGTTGATATAAGTGTGAATACAAATAAATACAGAAATTAGTGATAAATGGTATATTGGATTTAAAAGCAAACAATAAAATCTAATAGCAAAAACATCCATCCTGTGAAGGTGTGGTGGGTAGCATGACGTAGCAGCCTTGGCCAGGCATACTACAGAGAATAAAACATGGCAGATAACTTCTGCTGCAAAACAGATCATCTCAGTGCCTTTCCTGGATCTGTTTGAGAGTATGAAGTAATAGCTAAGACAACGGACCTGAAACGGTCAAACCAAGTTATTTTAGTCACCTGTCCTCCAGTTTAAAAAAATAATGTATACAACTGTTTTGTACCATGAATTTGCAAGTCATAACGGACAAATACACAATCCAAATCAATATTTTTCAGTGCAGCTTAGATACATAATGCCACCAACACTCTTAAACTTCTATAGGCTATAATATGTTTCTTTATTGTTGTTATTTTTTTGGTATTTTTCATCAAGGTTTACACACCTTACCAGGCCAGGTTCAAATGTTTCTTCCAACACACAATTACTGACTTATGCTTTCTGTTCTTAGTAAGGAAGCTTTTCACAACCTCATCTCTCATCTACTTATATTCTCCACATTCAAATCTAATAAAGCTTAAGAACTTAAATAGACGGTTTACAAAAGTTCTCTTTATTTGTAAATGTGAAATTCATGTCATTTCCCCATTCTGTTCTTTTTAAATGGAAATCGTATATATACTGAATATAAATATAATGGTATGTAAAGTGAGTACAGTATAGTTGCAGGAATGAAAAAGAGACAATATTGTAAGAGAAAATACTGTAAATAACAAATAAAAACTGCAGAGACAGTAGTAAATAGAAGATAAAACAGATTTTCATGGCACACAGGAATACAACACAGTTATGATGATAAATAAGCTCACCATAAGCAACAGATTGTATTTATCTTATACCAAATAAATGTCTAATTAGATCCTCAAAGAACTTTGTTTTGTTCTCAATCTACTTAAGCGCTAGGAAAAACAGACTGCCATGAGAAAATATCAGAAAAAAAAATCTAGTTCCACTCTCTATGCAAAGCAAAATTATATTTTAAACATTTTATCATAATTCATAAATAAACAACCTACATAAGTCAAGTTAGTGGTTTGAGGCTGACATGAACAAATGCACCTGTCACTTACTGGATGCCTCTAGTTCTTTGTGGTTTCAACTCTTTCCATGCTGCTCTTTGTCCTACTTCCTTTGGACACTCCATCAAATCAGATTGCTTGTCTCCTCCAAGTTTTCCTCCCCATGAGCCCGCCCCTTCCATGCAATGCCCAACATGTCCAGCATCTCCCTGCTCCAGAAGGTGAGTGATATCAGAAATTATCATGCCCCCAGGGTAGATGCTACTGTGCTGCAAGCTCTCTGTGTTCTTAGCTCCTCGCTGTAACAAAAAACCAAGAAGTCATTAAAATTTAAATAATTAATAAAAAAAGATAAAAAAAAAACATTCTAATTTGTTAATATCCGACTAGTGGAGTTTGATTTGAAAGTTGATGGTAAAAAAAGGTACAGTATTTTACAGGGCTAGCCGAAAGGAAAAGTACCTAATGTTTATCTCAGCTAGCTTGGCAGGATATTGATTGTGAGTATTTAGAACAATTCAAATGATAATGAAGTAAAGTGTTGAAACAGCCGGTTAGTGTTACTAATAGCTATTTTTTCTTCAAATGATTGATTTTTAATTTAATATTCATATTTGACTTCAAAACCCAATTTACAGGAGCTAAGCAGTATACACAAATACACTTTACACAAAACAGTGAGTAAATACAGTTGTACTATATATACACAGTACATAAACAATATATAGATATACTTCAGATGTACTGTAGATGTATATGAAAAGCCTTTTAAAAGTCTTAAAAATGTTTTATTGCTTTCCCATAAATATCAAGCATATTGGTGAGACACAGCTTTCCTTTATTAAACCAATTCTGACTGCGCTAATACACCTACTGTATACCAGCCAGAATATTTTCTGCATTGGCTTTTAACCTGGATCACCTGTACTTAACGTAAAGGGCAAGATTTGGTGCTTCCAGTTCATAGGTATTTCCCCAAATTTTTTTACTTACTTTACATATGTACTGTGTATGGACTCACTCGTGTTACTCTTTTAATCTTTGTGGCCCTTCCTTTTCTATGAGCTCCAAAATGTTACGTTTATCTAAAATATTCCCTGTAGTAGTTGTGTCTAGTGTCTATCTTACCTATTTACAAGTAAAAAGGTCATACAAACAAAGCAGATTGACACGGAGCAGTTAAAAAAAACAAAATAAAACAAATGAATAAAGTATAAATTACATGCAACATACACAGTATATACACGAGGTACAATACATACTCTGTCTCAGTCATACTCCTACCACTAAAGCAGGTGCTATGTTTCTACAGCGGTAGACACGGACCTTCTCTGTCATCCAGTGCAGGGAGTGGTGAGGTATTCCATTGCATCTGTCTGATGTTAAGAACTCGTGTTTCAAAGCCTTACTATGAATCCCTGAATGAAAAGGCACTATTTGAATGTCCACCTTGTATGTTTGTTATTTTTAGAGAAGCATGACTATACTACATATCTGAATTTGACTTAAAGAATTACATATTCTTTACTATTTTAAAAACTGGCATTATTTAAATTAATTCTCCTAGTAATGTGTATTTGTGCAATGAGATACTGTTGTATTTTCTTTAAAAGACATTCAACATAAAAAAGATTAATTTGGTAATATTTAGAATTTAAACATTAGCACATTTTCCACTTGTGTATGAATCTGAATCTGGTTTTTATTTATGGTTTTTAAGGCCTTCACTTAAACTTCCTCATTCAATTGTTTTGCAATATTTTTATTGTGTTCTAATTCTTTTTAAAACACAGACCAAACTGAAGAACACTGCAAATCCGCATGCCATACTTAGGTGGACTGGGGCAAGTTCCACATAGCTGCTGCATATAAAGTCAGAAAGGGAAATATTTTTGAAAGACTTTTTTAAATTCTGGCATAAATATGAAAATTTAGAACATTAGCAAACGAAAAACAAAGACTTTTTTAAAATTATTTAAAATATGAAACTTTCTATGAATGCCATAACATCACCTTTATTACATGAGCTGAACTTTAAGCATGCATCATCTTAAGACTACACACAGCCATGCTGCAACCGAGTGTGTCATTGTATATATAGAGTACTATTAATGCCATCAGCATGCTATGCTCCTAGGTATAAAAGAATATTTATTAACCTTGCAGGCTATTACATTACTAACAAAGTAAACTCAATATCTGCAGCTCAGTTTTGAAAATGTTCCACTGATATGACATTATGCACCAGCCCTGTAAATTTCACTCATTCACTGTAGATTTGTTATGCTTATGTAATACAGAGTGGTTACAGAATATGCAAATAGACTTTTACATGGACCTTTAAACTGCAAAAGGGCTTTAAACTATAAAGTAACTTTTAACAAAGCATTTTCATGTATTTTACAATACAGCTAATATCATAAAATGTTTTACAGATCTAGTTTTTCATTTCCACCCTAAACCAGACTGTTCTAATTTATGGCACTCACAGGAATACCATGTACCGCAGAACTCTCCATACTGGGCTCCATTGTTATTGGTCGGCTGTACTTAGAAGTTGAATGAGACAACCCAGAGTTATCAATCATCAGTGGCCTATAAAATGATAAGGCAAATATTAGAATGGTGTCATAATCCAGTTTGGCAGGCAAAAATATAGATTTTCCCCACTGTATCACTGATAATTGTAATGTACAAGTGGTAGACTTCAAGTACCCCAGAAGTTGAGCTAATCAAAATCATGATGAAGAAATCAAACAAGGATTGAAACTGGTATATTTCTGAAAAACATACAAACATTATTTCACATGAACATTCACGGCTCAAGAAATCTAGGGGAATCAACAGTAACATGCAAAAGATAGTGTGGCTCCACAAGGTGAATACCAAAATCTTAAGCAGGAAATATGGCAAGCTCACAGCCAGATTTCAAAATCAGTCTTTATAGAGCTGAATGAGGAGAGCTGCTGGATACACAGACCAACAGCTGTCTTCTATGCAGAAACACAAGTTGATGGAAGGACACAGGCTATCTAAGTGAAACTGGCTATCTGCACAGACAAACAGGAATGGGGAAGTCATGAATCGGTTGAGAGTTTTCCAGCTGCTCAGAAAAACAAGCACAAGGATTGCATCCGTCTAAAATGAGGAATGGCTGGCTACGCAGACAAGACAAGACAAGTATAAACTTTGCTGGTCTCTTTTGATCACTAAATAACATGAACTGTGATTTTCCCTGTAAGATCCTTGACAGACTATGCATCAATCAGCAGTGGCCAACAATGATTTTAAACATATCAGTGAATTTAACCGGTAACTACAACAGGGGACAATTAAATGGTGTTCTATGCATACCTGAGATTGAAATATCAATCTGACCTTGTGCAGTATGTTGAAGAGGCATAAAAAAGTTAAAATCAGAATTTGAAGAGCTTCCTACATATCAATGCATGAAGCATGTACACGCTTTCAATTGAGTTTTTAAACATCACTAAATATGTCTTATATTTGGTCAGTATGACCATTTCTTGTCTTGTAGACAAGCGCTTTTAATAAAGTAAGTCAATTTAATGGTGAATGAAAAAAATCTTTGGGTCTACTGCACAAAAAATAACAGTACAACTAGCATTATAAAATAATGACAAATTAACTAAAAGTCATCATTATATCAAATCTTATTATGCACTTTCATCATCAACATTGCTGCTAGTACTCAATGATAAAAAAAAAAGTTAGAATCAATATAAATATTTTACTAATTTCATATTGCATACATCATTATGCCAACACAAAAACAAGTTGGAAAGTTAAACCTATTGACATTGTAACATAGCCCTGGATTTTATTTCAGAATGAAACATAAAGTTGACTTACAGTTTTCTTTTGATTCCTGCCATGCTGTTGGACTGGGCCATGCTTGCAATAAAATGAATGATCTGTTGAACAGCAAAAACAAAGAATAGAAAGTTACAAGCAACTGACTGGGTACTATGCAGTATGAGGACATATGAAGAAGAATTTACATTTATTAGTTCTGTGCAAATAATGTTCGTAATTAGAAATCACATTTTGAAGATACGGTTTTTGAACATATTTCTGGGTTTTCTGTTAACAGATGTAAGGATTCAGCCAACATTAAGGGGTAAATATATTGTAGTGACCATACAGTTGCTGAGAGGAGAGCTAGGCTATGGATTGGATTGTACAGGTGAACACTTTTTGTAGGGAAGACGAAGTAAGATGGGCAGTCTGCACTAAAAGGATAAGTGGGAGGCAATGTAGGAATAATGGCCTTCCTTTTTTATTTTTGAGTAGATGTGTGAAGGAGTAAAGTAACATTGCTACTATTCAAATTAGTTGTTTTGGCAGACAATTCCTTTGGCTCAAACAACATGAAGGTATAGTAGGTTTTCTAGCCCGCAATATTATTGATCTGAATAAAGACAACCTTGTTGAGGTTTAACTACACTTGGTTTCCATTTCTCACTGATGCCATCCTGGTGCTACTTACAGTATTAATTGATGAAAGCAGTCTTTTGCTTTTTTATTCTTGGCAGGGCAATGTGAAGAGTACCTTACATGCATACAATGGCTTTTGAGCAAAAATGCATTGAGTTATTGGGTTAATGCTGATGTGTAATTCTGCATTTATGTGTAAACTATTCTCAAGCTTATATTTCTGACACAGTCACTGCATGTATGATTAAGGATTGATATCTAAATATATCTAGTATTTTACAGTAAATCCAAAGTCACTCTTTGATCACATAACAAAATGTAAAATGTTAACATATGACATGTTTCCATTACTGAATCAACTACTTAACATATGTACAGTGGAAGGGAAATGTTTGGGTACCATTGCTTAAAATGTCTATTACTATGAATAGATATGTAAGTAGAAGATCACCAAAAGGAATAAAGTTAAACAATTATACATTTCTTTAGTGTTTAAAGCAAGATTACATTTTTTATTTTTACCATTCACAGGTACAAAATACAAAAAAAAAATGAAAAGAGCCTGAAGCAAACATCTGAGCGCCTGACATGGTCAGTACTTAGCAAGACCCCCTTTGGCAAGTGTCACAGCTTGTAAACACTTTTTGTAGCCAAAAGTCGTTCAATTAGAGCTGGGTGGTATACCGGTTCATACTGAAAACCATTTTTAATTTTTGTTATGATATGGATTTTTCTTATACCGCAACACTGGTTTAAATTGCCTAAACAACGTTCGGAACGTGGTGCAAACTGTTTAAGGGGGAACCTTTTTCAGTGCTACACCGGTAAACACGTTTGTAATGGAATATATGCGGTAGTGGAGATATTGCGCGGTGAAAATGGACAGAGAACATTCCAAAACTGAAGCTGTAGCAGATGATAAAGTTGAACATGATGACACAGAAGAACTTTTGTCGAAAAAGTCATGTCCGTTGCCTGGAGATACTTGGTTTTAAAAGGTCGGATGTGGACCATTATGTTCAAATCTGTGAATACTGTTTCTATACTACAGGATAATACTGCAAGCAAAGTTGTACTTGCTTTATTTTTTTTTTTTCAATACTGTGTAATGTACTTGGGTACTGTGTAATAGTGTGACGACATGTTGACTTTATTCTCGACATTTACACTTTAATCTTGCCTCTTATGACAAGATTAAAGTCGAGATATTGACTTTAGATAGATAGATAGACAGATAGATAGATAGATAGATAGATACTTTATTAATCCCAAGGGGAAATTCACATAATCCTAAAATAAAATTAATGTTCGCATTTACTCCCTTGGGTGGAATTGAAGAGTCGCATAGTGTGGGGGAGGAACGATCTCCTCATTCTCGTAATTTGTCATTAAAGTAGAACATCGTAAACTAAACTTCATCGTAAAATGAATATATAATTTACTAGATTTCTCAAACCCCGTCATAAGTTATGTAGCACATTCAATGCTTTGTGTTAAGTGTTTCCCGAGCCATGTTAAATCGGTACATGCTTTTTAAACCGACTTCCTCTTGTACAGTGGAGGTGTCGGGACTCGGCAGCGGTCGCTGCACAGAATACATTCACTTCATGATATTCCTTCTCCCTGAACATTTAGAATGCTAAGATAAATACTTGATATAATTTTCATGATGAAATGCATTAAAGCATGTATTAATCATGTGGGAGCACGGTGGCGTGGAGGTTGCACTGCTGCCTCGCAGCAAGGGGGGTCTCGGGGTGTACCCTGCCTTGAATTTGCATGTTTTTCTGGTGGGTTTACTCAGCATGCTTCAGTTTCCTTTCAAAGTCATGTAGGATGTTGGGTTTTGTTATGCTATATTGACCCTGCTAGTGTATGTTTTGCTCGTATTCACCCTGTGATGTGCTGGCGTTCAGGATTTTCTCCTGCCTCGCACACAATGCTTGCTGAGATGGGCGCAACCCTGAATGGATGGCATAATTAAACATGTACAACAAAGATTTTTTTAGTTCTGAACACTCCATGGTCTAAGTCTATAACTACTTTTAATTTCACAAAGACGTTTATCGTGTGGTGAAAGAAAAAGGAAGGACAGGAACTGGGGGTTTGGTTCATCAGACAGAGACAGCATACATGCAATAAAGAAAGCCCACTCAGCAGAACATCCATTACATTCTGTGTTTGTGTCTCCAACCACCAGATCATGAACCCAACATTTACACAATATTTAAGTTCAACCTGTGCGATAACCATTCATACATCCAGTTTTTGAAGCCTCGTCACACATGCCATAAAGTTCTCTGAATGGACCCCTCACTGCAAGGGAGCAGCACTACCGTGCATGTTTAATACCTGCTTTAATGCATTCTTCCTAAAAATGATATCAAGTATTTATCTTAGCATTTTCAGAGAACAGGAATATCATGAAGTGAATGTATTCTGTGCGGTGATCACTGCCGGCGCCTCCTCTTAGTGTTGAGGAAGTCAGTTTAAGAAGCGCATAGCAATTAACAACTGGGTCGGAAAACACTTAACACAAAGCATTTAATGTTCTACTCAACTTATGATGGGGTTTGAGAAAATCTAGTAAATTAAACATTGATTTTAGGGTGAAGTTTGGTTTATGACATTCTACTTTAATTATAAATAAACTATGAGAATAAAGTGGAAATGTCGACTTTATTCTCGACATACTGTATAGTTTTGTTTTTCTTACCTGTGTCTGTATTTTTTTTTTCTTCACCCTGGCCCTAATACGATTCTGTAGGGCTATACCACAAATGGCATTATAAATGGTAGTTGCAGTTTTATTATTTAGCTTGGAGCAAGGTCCATATTAATGCAATTCGCCTAAATGATGGTTCAGTTGGTAAAGATGTCATCACCATGTTGCACTTGTTTTATTTTATTTTATTTTTATTTGGTGAATACTGTGTAATGCACCTGGGCTTGAAGTCTTGAAGTAATAGTATTATTACTGGAAGTTGCACTATTATTTATTTTATTGTTATTATTTATTAGTTTAAATATTATGCAGTTTAATGATGGTAAAGTTGTTTAAAAAGTCACTTTAACATGTCAGTGAACAGAGACTGTTAACAATAACAAAGTGTAGTTGGTTTACAAAAAATTTACTATTTATTCCTTTTCTAAGACAAGTTCAATACAATATAACTTTTGACAAGCACCTCTGAATATTTTAATAAATCTAAATGCCTCTTTGGATGGTTGAAAATATGTTGTTAAATTTTTGGTTTGTTTGCAAAATGTGTTCAATAAAAAGGTTCTATATTTTGACTGCATCTGTCATGCAATGTGATTCCTTCTCCTCATTAGTGCCACCCCGTTGAAAACTATCACTTTATGGGGCCATGCAAACCTGTATTAATACTTGAGTGCACATTAAAATGTTTTTTTGTACAATGTACAATTCTCATGACAGTGGAATAGGTTATTCTTAATCAGTCTACTGCAGTAATTGCAGTGAAAAATGTGGTTAACATCCACTCATGCCTGGAAAAAAAATACTGTTGAATACTATGAAACCGGTATAATTTTGAAAAATACTGTGATATAGAATTTTGGTCATACCACCCAGCACTACTATATCAGTGTGATTCTCATTAGTGCTTACTAAACAATCCAGAGGGGCGTTTGGCATAAATTTATAAGTATGGCTATAGTCGAGTATAATGTTATATGCCAATGTGGAAATGCAAACTATTTATGGCCAAATAAATGGAACCTCCAAGTAGGAATTACAAACAAACAAAGAAATTACAAAATTCTAAGTATAAAAGATAGCTTACATTTTACTTTTTTGATAAATTTAACTTATGCATTTTACTATTTAAATCGTCTCATATTTTTACACATCTTAAATCACAAGACAACAGCAACAAAAAATTAAATGTTGCAGACACCCCTTTACCTTATGCAAGCCATAGTCTAAGACTGATCAAGCTTGGTAAACTCCTTAGAATGTCACACTACAAATTTAAACAAGGCTGAAATTTTAATGTTAAACAAACTGCTTATTCAGAACACGAAGATGTTGATCAATTTTTTTTGGGCGTTTATAAATGCCATTATGAATGTAGTGAGAAGTCAAGCAAAATTACACCTTTTATTAGCTAACTAAAACATTACAATATGCACACTTTTGAGGCAACTCAGGCTCATTCTTGCCTGAAGAAGGGGCCTGAGTTGACTCGAAAGCTTGCATATTGTAATCTTTTTAGTTAGCTAATAAAAGGTGCAATTTTGTTTGGCTTCTCACTCCCATGAAGACATGGAAGAAACAAGTTTTGGGCACCATGAGTCAGACACACACCCAGGTGTGTGTGTGTGTGTGTGTGTGTCTGTCTGTCTGTCTCTCTCTCTCTCATATATATATATATATATATATATATATACACATTTCTCTATTATTAAAAAAAAAGTCATGGGTCAAGACATGATTTTCTCGGAGACACTTTAACGTCCCACGAGACAAGGCAGTGAGACAAAAGGACAGCGGCTGTACAGGCTTTTAAATGTTGCAGCACTGAAGCACTGCACAACATGCAGGTCACACAGCAAGGCACAAGCAGCAGCAAGCAAGCTGATCGAGCATAGAGGTGGTAAAAAAAAAAAATATTGATTTCCCATTGTATCAACATTTAAGAGGGGGTTTCAGAGGAGTGACCACATCTCCTTAGCGTGCGTTCAACACCCTCTCTACACAATGCTAGAGGCAGAGACGCGGAGTAGCTGGCTCGTAGCATGCCCTGGGGGGGGTATACACACACACTAATAAATATATATCAGATAGATAGATACTTTATTAATCCCAAGGGGAAATTCACATGTTAATATGCAGCAGTTATTATGCACACTGGGCTACCTAGCATGTCTACTCCACATGCACAAACTTGCTCTCCTACAATACTTATATGGTATGAAAATTGACATGGGGTTATTAATGAAGATATCCCAGCCTATCATTTTCTAACAAGACTTGCCAAATTGATGCCCAGAACCAGAGAATAACTAGAGAGTTTATTTTGGTTGACTGAAAGGCTATCCTTCAATTAGCGGAGATGATATAAGTGCTTCTAGGAAGACACTCTGCCAGTCTCTCATTTTTTTCTCCCAAAGTGAAGTCTTGTGTTAAAACAAACAACTTTCCAAGAGTTATTGCAGAACTCCAAATTGAATACCGGTATTAGAAGTATATGTATGTGCTGTGTTGGGTCTTACCTTACGAATGACTTTGTGCTGTTGCAAGTGTTTTTGTCTCAGGGATGCAACTTCACTCCAAAGACTTTCATTCTCTCTGTAACCCACAAAAGACAGTATTTTTAAACTATTAAAGCCACCAAGAATATCCCGCAACAGTCTGGGTAGCAGCAAATTGTTCACAAATTACCTTTTGATAGCCAAAAACTTGGCATCTGCAACTGCTTGTCTACTTTTTACTCTTAGGATATCCATTAGGATCTTGGAAACATCCTGTTGCTTCAATTTGACTTCTTCACCTCTGCTCAAAGATACCTAATATTTGAAGATAGAAATGTCAAAACACACTTAGTGTGTGCACTTTCAGTTCAGTTCCCTAGCCTTATATACAATATCGTTTTAAAATAAAAGTATGATTAAAAATTACACGATGTTCCTTTAAAAATCTGCATTTTCATGGCTAACTTACTCTCACCTTTCTCTTGATCTTCTGGAGTAGATGAGGTGCTCCGCATTGGAAGTAGGGATGTTGGAACTCAATGATCTCCTCCTTGTCGCGTGGGAGACCCACATCCACATGGACTACCTTATGGAAGCCATCTGTAATGACAAGGACAGTAGTTTTTTCAGAACAAACCTAATATAAATGGGAATATGGTCTTAAATTTCTCTTACAAATACTACAGAGCAATAAAAAAGGTATGATTTTTGTTCTCAGCTGAACAATCAGCCACCTTAACAATTAAAATGTGGTATAGAAAAGGGCCTTTCAACTATATGAAAAACAATTTGAAATATTGCAAAGAACTGTTCAAATTGAAATTTAAGGGCTGCTAAATTGGCATGACACCGGGTTTGGTGCATGCCAAAGCACTAGAAATACAATGAGTATCTGAAGATACCATTACTTCTTACTCTCTTCACTGAATATCAGGTACTGTATTCATATTAAACAGATGCTTTGTACATTGCACCATTTTATACAGAATCATAGATAATGAATTTTACATTTTATAAATCTATAGAAACAGCAACAAGAGCAAAGCAAAAACCCACCCGGTTTGATCACCACTCATTCTTACTTGGGTAAAAAATATTACTGTACAGTTTATACAAAAGTTAACAAAGAGAGAAGATGAGCAACTATTAGAACCTCACCTGTTGGGACCGTCCTGGATGGACTGGGGAGGTTTGGTTTTGGACGCAAAATAATTTCTGTTCTGTTTACTACAGCTTGAATCAACATGGATCTTTAAGTGCAATACATTATCACCCAAAGGGTTTAATGAGTCTAATGAAATTAGCCTGCTACCTATAAATAGATTTTAAAAAAGCAACTAAAGGTCAATGTATTCTGATGCTGTCGGTCAGAGCACATTTTGTCTGGCATTTGGCTAGTCTTGTATCTTGTGAATACTACTTGAGGCAATTCCTTGTCTCAATTTCACTTGTTTTGACTGTTATGTACTATTGGTTCTAAACTGTTTTTAATTATTTGTTAAGTGTTTATACAGTCTATTAGTGTGTTATTTCCAGTGTTCCATATTCTATTGTATTCTCTACAAAAAATACAAATAATAAGCATTAAGAAAAAGTGTCAAACTTTATTGCAGTTTATTTATTTTGTCATTTTTCCTGTTTTTTCTGTTTGTCCATGGTTGTTTAGCTACATTGATTGGCCCCGAAGAATGGACAGTTGGGTCCTAAAATGTGTAGGCTATTTTACTTTGTAGTTACTTTCTTCACAAACTCCAAAAAGTTTGAAATGCTAAGGGTACTATTTGTTCTTTTGAGTGGCTATCTCCTACTTGCTTAAGATCAAACTCTTCCGGATATACACTATATGAGATGGACTTCTCCTTTTCACCTCTGTTTTTTCCTGGAAATTAAAACAATGGCCATGGAACTGTATACTGTACAACTGCCTGTTTAACTGTTGGTTTATATACTTGTGAATGTAATTGTTGCACTACTCAGCACTTTTTGTGTTTTACTTTAATATAAGTATTAGGTTGACCTCTTTTTGTTATCTTGACAGTATTTGGGAGTTGATTATTTTTTTTTTATAGAATTGTCAGATATTGTTTTAAGAAAGGAACTGCTGATCAGTGTCACACAAAGTAATATCTATGTCTCCATTTTTTAGAAGTACTAGATGGTGATAAACTAGATGAAATTGAATCAGAAAGCATTTTTGTTGGTTTTTTTTTTACAAATGTTCTTAGCTAATTATTAATATACTTATTATCAGAAACATCTTGCAATTAATCACTGCTTAATGTAACCAGTCCATATGCTGTTGTATTTTAGTGTATTTATTTAAATAAATAAGTGAAACACACTTGAGAAGATGTATTATCTGTTGACAAAATAAAATCTCATTGTATAAGTAATAAGAGGGATGTTTCTCTTGTCTTTGAATGCACAATAATATTCACTTGAATATCAGGAAAGGCTATTTTCATGTCTTTCATAACCATGTTATTGTTTTTTAAACTATTAAGCCAGCTATAGCCTGGATGACAAAAAAAGATTTCATATTGCACATATTGATACATAATGAACAATATAACAGTCTGGTCCGAAACCTCCTATTAACCCATTATTTGCAGATTTTTCATTTAATTTCTTTAATGTTACATTTTTTTTCTCAAAAAACATGTAAAAAGCACTGCATCTTTTAGCTTAATATGAAATGAATAATAATAATGACTATGCTAATACCGTATACAATGTCAAAATATGTTTTTGTGCTGTATATCTTTGAATGGTGTACGGTCATTTACACGACACTGTTCTGCATACAACAATTCTTTCGATCATGTCATTATCAAGATACAAGTTCAAGTAAGTAAGTGGATCTTGGCTGTCAACATTCACTTTTATTCCTGGCTGCCCGTAAAAGCAAAACAAGGTGATGCTGGTTTATTTGAAGCAGGGTCAACAGAAACCCAAACCTGAGTGTCACGTTCGGATTCATCAGAATCGCATTTGGTTTCACTGTTCGTTGCAATTTCACTGCCTGAGAAGTTCCTCAACATCACACTGCTCATATCACTATCAAAAGCGTGCAACACCTGGGCTAATGAAAAACATTTCATACGAGACACTATTATGAGGCTAGGAGAAGATGCGTCTGCACTGTTGCTTGGGAAACACTCGGGCCTGACACTTACGTAAGACACTCCTACACCGCTGTCAGAGTAATGCTTCGGAATATAGCTGTTAACACTTTTATAGCTCGAGTAATCCTCAGTCATAACACTTCGGCGAGACGCATCTATACAGTTACTGAAGTGACACTTAGGACTAGCGGTTTTAACACTGTGTTCACAACCAAGTGACGCTCGGGTCTAATGCAAAGGAGATTAATGAGAACCTAAATTAGTTTTACGTAAAAATAACCAAAATAAACAAAACAAAATGATTAAATCAGTAGTATAAACTGGACTTTTAGGGTTTTGGTTTCTTCCATTGATTGAATCATCCATCCATCATCTAACCCGTTATATCCTAACTAAAGGGTCACGGGGGTCTGCTGGAGCCAATCCCAGCCAACACAGAGCGCAAGGCAGGAAACAACCGCACGGTACACACACATACACACACACACCCACACACCAAGCACACACAATGGGACAATTTAGAATCGCCAATGCACCTAACCTTCATGTCTTTGGACTGTGGGAGGAAACTGGAGTACCCAGAGGAAACCCATGCAGACACGGGGAGAACATGCAAACTCCACGCAGGGAGGACCCAGCAGCGCTACCTACTGCACCACCGTGCTGCCATTGATTGAATCATGATTAAGTTATTTATTTTCACTTCCTCTGTTTTTACTCCAAGATCAAGATAGCATTATCCTCGACTGAAAGGACTCATAACACATTTGGCCTAAACCAAACAAATATGGTAGATCACTGATCTGCAATGGATACTTTAAGAAGTAACTTGATTTTTGTACTATAAACACCAACAGGAATGTACTATACACCAAAGAAATCAGAGAAAAATGTTAAAGGATAAGTTTGGTATTTTTTTCAAGTTGAAGTTATTTCTTCACAAACACGGTATGCAGCTGGTCAGAAGTCTATATACACTTCAGTTGAAAAACACTCCAACACAAAATGTTTTGCTACTTCTCAACCACGTTAGAGATTTGAGTGTCAGAAATGGTCCCAACCCGACCAAATAATTCTCTTCAAGCTGCCTCTATGCAGTGCTTCTGCTGGGATGAGAAGTTTGTTAAAGTGTTCCATCCACTCCCACAACAAAACCTTCAGATGAGGTCACCCTGTCCTTGCTGAGACAAAGGTTTGAAAAGGTCCTATCCTTCCAAGTGGTTATAAGGTTTGCAAGAATCTGTCCATGGCTACATTCAAAGTAATTCACTAAAATCTCACCAAACACCTCCAATACACGGGTGACAGATCACTGTACATCAATGACACAAAAAGCAACTGATGCCCCTAAAGTATTATATGGCTCTCTAATATAGTATTTAATTTTAAAAGTTGCACAGTGATGTACCTAAACAGGAATCAATAGCACATGCTCCATAATGATGTCATAGTAATTAAAGGGTAATAAATTCTGAGAGGCACAGTGGTTGGTGCTACTATCACACAGCCCCAGAATCCCAAGTCCAAATTTTTTGACCTGGTTGCTGCCTGTGTGTAGCTTGCACTTTCTCCTATTGTCCATGTGGATTTTCAAGGAAAACTCTGGTTTAGCAGACAAGTGTTTCTATATTTGACATTTATTAGGGAATGTGGCTATGAAATCAACTGGACGCCTGTTCAGCCTTTTCTGTTACTCTATTACCTGGACTGTGTCTAAGTTCAAGTGAACAAGCTACTCGTTTTACTATGAGTTTAGCATTTCCATGGTGAAAACAAGCAAATACTGTTTAAAGTAACCATGGGAATAGCTGTACATGGGCTCACTCCGACTCTTTACCAGTTCTTGAAAATAATATTTCATTTCAAAATAAGTATTCACTCAATCATATATTTGTTAACCGAAAATCAGAGAATTTTAAATCATTTTATGTTATTTGAAACAGACCTAAATGCTCTAAAATTCATCAAGATAAAAAAGAGATTTATTTTATTCTGTGTTGTTTTTTTTTTTTATTAACCATGCAATATGCATTGCAACATTTCTCTCATATACAGTAACACCATTCGTTTTAACGTAGTGACGCACTGTTTAGCACATCCACACAGCTCCAGAGTTTTTGGTACATTTTCTTGCCCAGGCACTGTTTGTTTGGAGTTTGCAGATTGTCAGTGTCTATGTGGATTTTTCACAGATATGTATTCTAGTTTTCTGCCCATTTCAAAAGATATGCATGCTAACTGCTGACTCTAAAACTGACCCTGTGTGAGTGTGGGTGTGTGCTTGAATGTGCTCTGAAGTGGACTAGCACCCTGCCCATGGCAGGTCCCTGCTTGTAATAGAAATTGCAAGGATGGGATTTGCCTCTGACAACCCTGGACTGGATTAAGTGGAACTGAAAATGGACCAATGCGTAGACTGAGACAATCTTTACACAGCAAAAATATCCCACATAATTCTGTGACTTTGTTTCCTGTAATCAAGATTTCTTTCATTGTGCAAAAAACAGGTTCAGTATAAAACAGTAACACCTACACATATTAAGCTGCCGAACAAAGCTGGCCATGTTATTGTGCTTGAAGTAAAGAGGTAGGATATCCTTGGAAAACTGTCTCTCATTGGATACTTGGAAACATGAGCCACCCTGGAAAATTGAAGAGGAAAGGGGGAAGGAAAGGTGTCAAAGAGATAAAGAAAGACATTCTATTAGTGTTACAATACAAGCAGAACCCTTAAAAATCAATTCAGGTTTAAAAAGCAAACAAGGAAGAGATGCATATTCAAAATAGTTTGCATTTTTCTGTTATTATGTATGTATAGGTTTCAAAGATACCTATCCAGTTCCACTCCAGAAAGGTATTACCAGTCGAACCTGCAACATGCTTGTAAGTCTTTATTTTCAATCAATACGTATCACTTTTTAAAACAATCCTTCCCAGATTGCTTTCTTTACAAGTGAAGGTGTTGGCTGACTGCTCAATTCCATAGTATCTCAAAATTATACTAGATTTATGATACCATGTATCAGATATTCAATGACTGTTAAATGACATATATTCTCATAAAGTATCCAATTCTCTAGTGATTATTCCAGGCTCGGACAACACAAGACCCTTTTGACAGTCGAATTACATTATCCATTTACTGTGTAAACATGGGCTGGTTTCAATACATGCTTGTGGATTAAAATACTTTATTCTAGTCCTGAAGCTTCAGCTGGTATAAATAATACAAATACATTGCTATCGCTATTGAATTAATAGGTATTCATGTTCAAATACATGTCCAAGATAAAAGGGCTCACAAAGGGAAGTCTTGAACAAAATGTATCACTTTTAAGCTGATGAAATTGTTCGATGTATCATGGACAAATCCTCTTTTTTATCATTTGTACTAAATTGTTGAGGTGAATGTCATCTGGTCTCTTCCCAGTGAAAGCCCTTAGGACACCGGACTAAACTAGATAATTTTTTGCTGATGCGCAATGTTCTTTATGTGATTACATAGAAGTGATAGTTTCAAGAAAACTTAACCAGTATCTATCTATCTATCTATCTATCCTTAACTTTTGCAACAAGATATTAATAGATGGTCATCTCTCTTCCACTTACTTTAGCAAGGATCGTTAATACCTTTTTCAGAGCATCCCTAGAGATATAAAAAAAATGTTAAAAAAAGTAGACTTTGAAACTTTCTTTTGTTACTAGGAACTCATGAATTACTGCATTCTTTGTAAGAATATTTTTGACTAAACTATGTGTTAACTGTGTATGTTTTCTTTTTTTCATAAAATGTTAAAAAAGGAGTCAAAGCTTATTTCTTGCCATTCTGAAAAGCACTATATGAAAGCTGTTCTAAAAAATACTTATAGCAACAGTATAAACAGAAACAGCTATATATACTGTATTAACAGTAATCAGCATAAACACATTCTCAGATATTGTCTATGCCATTATGTAAGATGAAAGCTTTATACATTTGTATCTTAAGTATATGCTTTGTTATGTGAAAACAATTATGAAACTCTCTTTATATTCTGTGAGGCTCTGTTTATCCAGTGCCCCAGGAGTCTCTGCCTGCCTTCTTAAATCTTCCAGGGCATGTAAAGTGTAACTTGAATATTCCAGGGCTTTGTGAAATGCAAACCTCAGTGTACATGTGTGATATTTTGCTGTCAATCACTCATCATTTTTAATATGCTTGCTACTACATTACAGTTTGGACCCATGATCACCTGTGTGTTGATACTGTAGTATTGCTCGGATTTCATATGTGTGCTCATCTACACTTAGGGCAATGATCTTTGTGAGTGCCAATTTGCACAAATGCAGTTTGCTTTGACATTATCTCATGTGAGGTCATGGGGAAATGTATAAATCTGCATATTACCTCACATGTAAGGGAATTCAAAGCTTGGTGCAAAATTTGAGAAATGCTTGGGTTTGACATACATAAATCAAAAGCCGCATTTTACACATAGTATTACACATTCATTTCAACTGACTACATCAAGCTTCTCCACGTAGATGAAAGGATCACATAACTTACAAAATTTGTGATGAATACTATTTTGTCCCTGTCAAATCATTATCTTTTTATGGGTTCACTGTTGTCTAGCGTTTTAAAGCAGAATGTCCATGCTGATCTCTGCCTGAACAGCATCTTCTGGCAGCTCCTGCTGAGCTAGTACAGCTCATGAGCTCTCCTAAATCCCGGATAAGTTAGGAGCAGTTTCCTAAATTAGGAAAATTGATAAAATACTTTTTCGCCCACTCCTAAGAGTTGGAGCAGAATTGCTATGAGATTTGTGAGCAAGTTAGGACCATTTTCCTGTTCTGAGATGCTTGATAAATACATGCAAAATAATTGTCATGCCAATGCAGCCAGTGACTTTTTATAGAATGTAAAAACTTTCAATTATATAAAAAAGAAAAGTTCTAACTTTTTTTTGAGTTGTCATTGTGCTGTTGGGATAGGTTCTGGCCTGTGCAATCTTAAATGTGACACATCAGACACAGAAAAAAATGATAGCTTGAAAACATTAATAAAAAGTTAAGCTTTTTAGATCATTTTAGCATTCAAAAAGAAAATCTGAATTTGAATATCAAGGGCAATCTAGACTCAAAATATTCCAGAACACAATTTTCTTTTCTGCCCATCCACAAGAAGAGTTCATCCATGCCTGATGTTCGAGAAGTAAGCCAAGAGAAGAACAGCTTGATTCACTTCACATAAAGGAGGGGAGACACAGTCTGACATTGGAATTTAATAAAGTGGACAGTGGTTGGTAAGAACCCTAATACATCAGGACATGCAGGGAGGAAATGAAAGCAAAATAGAGCATTCAGAGCTGAGATGTCAAGTTCAATTTTTATGTCACAGTACTTACATGTCTCCTCTGAACAGCTGACAATACAGTATCAACAAAATCATACAGCTGATCTGAACAACAGTTGAATGCCAATCGCCCAAGCTTCAAGAACTTGGAGTGGAGTCTTCCAAACTCTTCTACTACTTGGTGATCACGTCTTTTTGAATATGGCAGATTAGATTTTAATGGGAAACAAACATAATACACTTGGCTCTTTGCTCCTCTATTTTAATTTGCTGTAACAAAATATAAATAATTTTAAAAACATATTTTTTAGTTTGACTAGATTGAACTGGAATGTCTGATTGCTTTTACTGATGTTCAATTAAACAGTACAGTATAGCAATTTTAAACGTCATTTGAATATTTCAACTATGGTGGAATTCTACAGTATCGATAATCAATCCAATATAATGCTCTCTGAAAAATATAAAAGCCAGAATAACAAAAAGCAAATTTCCAGAAACCATTAGTCTCAGTGTAATGGGCAAATTAAAGCAGCAATTGACTCCTAGACGACACTGCAAACTCCTAGAAACAATGTAGCTCAAGAACACTTTACTTAAAGGCTGGTACACAACTAGGCCCACACATTCAACAATAATCTGATCAGGTAGGCCTGTGGCCTGTACATCTTTTATGTCACTTCTACTATGGTTAGTCATATTAAAGATTATTATCAGGCTTACATGCTTTGGTATATGTATTTACACACCCAGCTTTGTTAGTCACAAGTCTAGGTTAATCCTCATTTAAAGATACTATTATCTTCATAATATAGCAATGTCTTCACAGGCTCAAACAAATTACATTTTAGGATTAGGTAATTCTTTTAGCAGCTATAGAATTTTCTTTATAATATATATATATATATATATATATATATATATATATATATATATATATATATATATATATATATATATATATATATATATATATATATAAAGCATTAGAAACAAAACTATATTATCCAATGAAAGATGCACTAGCCCAGTAAATCAGCTGCAATTTTTAGTAACAATACAGTGTGACTGCAATTATGTTGGATCATGTGGCACACAGTTTCACTGCTCTAGCAATTTTAGTATTCACGTGTGAATTCGCAACTGATCATTAAGATGATCCGAGTTTTTATTTAATGTATAAGCTACAGTACATGTATGATACTGGCTATTATGGGAAGCCCTATAGTCAGTGTTGCTACTTTGTAGATGCAAGAAGACAGGTACAAATTCTGTCCTGGTTATTATCCATGTCACTTTTCCTACTTTATAAGGTCATTATTATCATGAGTACAGACCATAATGAAATCTTAATTGTTTGTGCTAATTCTCATCCCTTTCTTGCAGCAAGTTTAAGGAGTACAACTACTTTACTTGAAAATGGTTTGTCTTCCTTACATGAAAAAATCTAAAAACACTTTTAACATAACCTAGTATTTGTCCAACTTCATAAAGTGTTAAAGACTAAATAGTCGCTATAAGCTGACCCGTTAGAAGTGTGTACAAGTATGCTGGTGACAGCCTAGCAATCCAAGTGTGGTTCATTGCAACCAGTCCTATCAAAACCAGCGCCAGCTCCCAGTGGACGAACGTGCTATTATTTTACTACCTTCTTACGGATGTTAGTTGTGGTTTACTAAATACATTTCTGCCATTCACTAATTTGCTTGTAGACTAGTACTGCAATGCATATTTTGGCACGTATCTTCATCGACGTATCTTTAAATCTCAATAAAATCCAGTCTCTAGGAGGTAATGAAAGGAAAATGTTAACGGTATATTTTATGTTTTTACTTGGGAAGTATTGGTTTTTGGTTATTTGAAACATGGACATAATTAATTATGGTTAATGTGAATAGTAATGTACAACTTTACACTTAGCTCCTAATCATGCTTCTTCAACAATAAACAGCTTACCTTTGTACACGATGCATTTTCAAAACTCTTACGTTGATTTATCCCAATTTATTACTCTGGATGAAAACACCACACGATGCATTTTCAAAACTCTTACGGTGATTTATCCCAATTTATTACTCTGGATGAAAACACCAAACATTCATGCTAATTTACACATTCTTCAACTTTAATATGTGGAGTCAAGTCATTAAAAATAATACCCATTACTGGTGGAGTGAAAGGTTTACATGCCTTGCACGGCGTCACAGTAAGTCGGTGCATCTGTCACCTCCTGAAAATAAAACCGTTTTCCACTAGCCACTCAGGAAAACACCCTGCATTGTGTGTATCCAATTTAACCAGACCTTCTATAATAAATGTTTTTTTTTTTTTGTTTTGAAAGATTTTCTGTGTCATCTTTATTTAAACCCGTGCCAAAAAAACAGCGAGTACTGTACGCGTGTTTCTAGCGTGCCAAGTAAAATGCTTGGCCATTTCTGTAATGAGCAGTGTTGCACCAGCCAATGAAATTGTGCGAGGAGATCCAGCCAATTGCGACTTTTACGGCCTCCACGTTTCAGCGAATTAGGTAAGAAGTACCGCCTATGGGCGGACCAGGAAAGCACATGGGAAAGTCGCGTGGGTTTGTGCCAGTCAGCTACTTACGTAAAAAATGAACGTAACGACCACCGTGCTGGTTGATGTGGGATGCGTTTGGAAGTGTATATAGCTTATTTACTTTTGAATGATGTGTTATCTTCTACCTCTTTACAGTACTTGAACCATTTTTGAGAGTGACTTCAAGTATGTCATTAGCTTCCTAGCAATTATTCTGGAAGAAGCCCTGTCATTACTGGTAAAACCAAAGAGCGAGTAGTGGTGTACAGACTAAGTAAGGATGTTAATATCAGAAATGTAGTTTTTGAGAGATTGTGCCTTTATTCATACTGATGCCAACGCAGTAAATGAAAATGACGCACCCGTTCGGATTCGTCGCGGAGGGTTGCGGCAAGCGGCGTGTCAATTACTTAACTAACTTTATATCGCGTTTTTCTAAGTAATTCAATGAAACAGGTTTCAATAGCTCTAGATAAAACACTGCAGAAACCTGAAATAATCGAGGGCAAATAATACACTGGCAAAATAACCAGGCGGCAGGAGCATCATATCTGGTGGGAAGGTCGCACAAAACAAAACAGCGGTGTAATCTTTTTAGTTAGCCAATAAAAGGTGTCATTTTGCTTGGCTCTTTTCTAGTAAACTTTAAAGAATGTGTCCCACTCAAAGGGGAATATGTATTTTTTCTGACATGCATGCTATATGAAGCTGTATAGTTGTTAAACCCTTCAGGCGATTTAAACGCCAGACAACACACAATATTGACAAATTTAGACAATACAGACAAATTTATCTTGGACAGAGCAAAATGGTAATTTAAATTATTTAAAAGGTAAAATTTATACTTATTCGTAAAAGCAAATTCACATCAAACCTACTCCAGCGTAAACTCCTTTGCATTGCTGGGAGGCACAAAAAATAAGGACACTTTTAGGGGGCTGCATATTTTACTGAAATCAAGCTACACAATTACGTTAACTGGATTCACGATAAAAAAAAAGACTCTTAGGGACGTGAGATTACTTCTTTAACTTTCAGGGCCGATTTTTACGAGAGTTCAGATTAGATCTCTGACATGCCTTGTTAAAACTGAAATTCTTTTAACTATTTTTATCCAGATTAAAGTAAACGAGCACAGTTGTTTTTAGCTTCCTTAACAAATGATAAAATGAATAATCAACCTTGAGTTGAAAACATCGTGCAAATGTCCGTTAATATATTGTACTATGTATACTATTATTACGTATACATAATACGTCACAGTCACATTGCTACAAGTGCAAAATGTCACATTTACAGTAAAACACCCTTTATAAAGCTAAAAAAGTACAATTAAAACATTTTTAAATACATTATGGGAAACGGTATTTCTGAGACAAGACACCCCAATAGAAAATGGTAACTCCTGGATGTCCACTTGCAGCTGAAGTGTGCCAAGCGCCTGATATTTACGGCCGTGACTCAACACATTATGAATGGCTCGCGACCTAGAGTTAACTTTTAGATCAGTGCGCAGATCCCAAGCACAAGTGACGCAGTTCATATTTTAACAAATACCAAAATTTCAAGTGTTGATTTACACAAATAAATTATATACATGCCTTTAGATGAGGTTTCTAAGTTTATTTTTGGTTTTGCTAGACTACAGAGACCATCAAAGAAATGGATTAATCAACAGTCAGCAGCACACAATTTTACATCACAGTATCAACTATAAAGACAACATCGTCAAGAACACAACAATAAAGGTATCGCCATATTTTACTCACTCGACTCCAGCAAATGAGATCATTGGTAGAATGATCCTCTACCAAAGTCCATAATTTACTTAGAAATGCTGGGACGGTGCAGTTCTGTTTCATTCTGCAATGAGCAAGAGGCAGGGAATGCCCTCGATAAAGGTATACTTTCGATCAGCCTTAACTTGGTTCAGGTTTTTATCTCTCTTCCCAAATATATTTCGTAGAATCTACAGAAAATCGTCACTTTTTTCTTCAGACGCCTGCACAACGTTACAGTATCAGCACGGGAATATCTTCTCTTACTGAACTCCGCGCTCTGTTTTTCTCTGTACTGCTTTCTGTAAGCCCACGTGCTAGGAATAGGGACTTACTTATGCGAACCAATGAGAGCGAACCAATCGTCGAACTGTTGACCAATGGGATGTAGAAAATACCGTTTGCCTCTTCAGTGTCTCAAGGGGGCGGAGCCCACAACATCACAGCTTCACCGGGTTAGGTAACTGGCCGTGTCCAACTGCAGTGAAGTGCGTTAAGTAAGCCTGCACCATTTGTATAAATAAAACAGAGTAAGACCGTATGTACGTGATTAAATGTAACTTCAGCAAGTTGTATTTAAAGTTTGATATAAAAGTGGCAGTTTATAACTTAAAAGCAATAATCACTTTTGTGGCATCTTGCCATCAAAATTGATACTCAGCAGCTGAAACTGTCAATAGTACATATATTTTTCTACACAGAAATTACCTTAATTAACATATTCACTTGACTTTCTTTCATTGACAGTATTTTTCAAACAGGAAATGTATTTTCAACACTCATTAACATTGTAGAGTATACCAGAAGACATTTGTATTGTACATGGTCTTATATAAATAGTACAGTACAAAGAAAAACACATGATAAAAAGTAATGTAATGACTGTTACTACCAAAAGTTGACCAAAAAGCATTGTTTTGCAATGATTACATTTGAAAAAATATAGTTCTTCCTCAATCAAGTTTGTTCATTCTGACTCTTTCAACCGTCTAACCATTTTGGGATATCTATTTTTAGAACCCCTGAACTGCATCAGAAGATTATTGTAAGTGATGGGTCACATGTTGAGCTTTATGTAATTTAAGAATATATAATGTAATAAACTTTAAAATTCTGCTTCTTGATTTCTGACACAGATCAAATGTAACAAGTTGTTATCAGGTTATGTTAAGGAGTTTTCTGCTGATTTACAAAGCCGTTAATTTCAGCTTTCTAAAATGGCTTCAACTAATTTTCCTGCAGTTCCTGAAAGGTCATATCTGAAATTTTTGTAGGACTGTTCACAAATCGGTATGCTCTTTTGAATCTTTTTAAAACTCACCCCTTCTTTCTTATATTTCAATCAGCTGAAGTTTAAATATATTTTTATTGTTCTGTAACAATTTTACTGATCCTGATTGTACCATGCTGTCTCTTTATCTACCCTCTGTACAATTCTTTATATACACTTGTAGGAATTTTTAACGATTATTAATCAATAAGATGGCCACCCAGGAGGATGCCATAATAATGTGGGAAAATTTTAACGTGGTTAATTAATTATCAATTTTACCTACAGCAATGCTGGTAATTAATCCAATAATTCAGCAAGGCTCCTACTTTATTTACTCTACCTTTCTTTGCTGTAAGAGGCGAGTCACTGGCTTTTAGACTTATATCAAGGTAACTGAGGCACAGTCATTTTAAGAAACGAATTAATGCAGTTTATTGGTAAACATAAGGCATATAGAAATATAACAACTGCATATACATTGACACAACACTGCACGTAGACTGCCTAGAAAGACAAACATATAAACATATAACGTATAGGCGGACTGTTTACTGGTATTTAGAGTTCTGCTTTGTTTTGGCACAGATAAATAGTTTTACAATACCAAGTCTTTATGGATAATGTTCAATGTTGTATGGAGTTGTTGCCCTGTTGTTGATCCAGGTTCAAGGGAAAGAATCTTCATTCAGGAGTTCCCTTTGTTGTATGATCCTCGTCAGTGCTGTGGTGCTGCTTTTTGCTGTGCCTTCTGCATCTTAGGGAAAACATTACTCTTTCTGACACAAGAGATTACCTCTGATTTACACCAAATTTGATTTGTTATCAAATAAAGTCTAGGAAGATCCTTGTAAAAGCTCTAGTTCAGTTACTTAGTTTGAAATGCAAGTGGGGGTTTTGTGCAGCTAGATGCCTGCACCCTGTTAACTCTGCTTTCTTAACAGGCCTGGTGTGCCACTAAATCCTAACAGAATGGGCCTACTTTGTCTTACACACTTTATGCTTTGTCACTGAAAGTCATTGTGTTTACAATTTTTTTTTTTTAATGTACTCTTGTTTGCTTTATAAAGACATTTACATTGGTGTGAAAAACTATTTGCCCCCTTCCTGATTTCTTATTCTTTTGCATGTTTGTCACACAAAATGTTTCTGATCATCAAACACATTTAACCATTAGTCAAATATAACACAAGTAAACACAAAATGCAGTTTTTAAATGATGGTTTTATTATGTAGGGAGAAAAAAAATCCAAACCTACATGGCCCTGTGTGAAAAAGTAATTGCCCCCTTGTTAAAAATAACCTAACTGTGGTGTATCACACCTGAGTTCAATTTCCGTAGCCACCCCCAGGCCTGATTACTGCCACACCTGTTTCAATTAAGAAATCACTTAAATAGGAGCTGCCTGACACAGAGAAGTAGACCAAAAGCACCTCAAAAGCTAGACATCATGCCAAGATCCAAAGAAATTCAGGAACAAATGAGAACAGAAGTAATTGAGATCTATCAGTCTGGTAAAGGTTATAAAGCCATTTCTAAAGCTTTGGGACTCCAGCAAACCATAGTGAGAGCCATTATCCACAAATGGCAAAAACATGGAACAGTGGTGAACCTTCCCAGGAGTGGCCGGCCGACCAAAATTACCCCAAGAGCGCAGAGACGACTCATCCGAGAGGTCACAAAAGACCCCAGGACAACGTCTAAAGAACTGCAGGCCTCACTTGCCTCAATTAAGGTCAGTGTTCACGACTCCACCATAAGAAAGAGACTGGGCAAAAACGGCCTGCATGGCAGATTTCCAAGACGCAAACCACTGTTAAGCAAAAAGAACATTAGGGCTCGTCTCAATTTTGCTAAGAAACATCTCAATGATTGCCAAAACTTTTGGGAAAATACCTTGTAAACTTATGAGACAAAAGTTGAACTTTTTGGAAGGCAAATGTCCCGTTACATCTGGCGTAAAAGGAACACAGCATTTCAGAAAAAGAACATCATACCAACAGTAAAATATGGTGGTGGTAGTGTGATGGTCTGGGGTTGTTTTGCTGCTTCAGGACCTGGAAGGCTTGCTGTGATAGATGGAAACATGAATTCTACTGTCTACCAAAAAATCCTGAAGGAGAATGTCGGCCATCTGTTCGTCAACTCAAGCTGAAGCGATCTTGGGTGCTGCAACAGGACAATGACCCAAAACACACCAGAAAATCCACCTCTGAATGGCTGAAGAAAAACAAAATGAAGACTTTGGAGTGGCCTAGTCAAAGTCCTGACCTGAATCCAATTGAGATGCTATGGCATGACCTTAAAAAAGCGGTTCATGCTAGAAAACCCTCAAATAAAGCTGAATTACAACAATTCTGCAAAGATGAGTGGGCCAAATTTCCTCCAGAGCGCTGTAAAAGACTCATTGCAAGTTATCGCAAACGCTTGATTGCAGTTATTGCTGCTAAGGGTGGCCCAACCAGTTATTAGGTTCAGGGGCAATTACTTTTCACACAGGGCCATGTAGGTTTGGATTTTTTCTCCCTAAATAATAAAACCATCATTTAAAAACTGCATTTTGTGTTTACTTGTGTTATATTTGACTAATGGTTAAATGTGTTTGATGATCAGAAACATTTTGTGTGACAAACATGCAAAAGAATAAGAAATCAGGAAGGGGGCAAATAGTTTTTCACACCGCTGTATGTGTTTATCCACTGTTATAGTGGTGCACTGGTTAGCTCTGTAACTAACAAACCCAGCATCCAAATAGTCATCGTCTGTGTAGATTTTTCTCTGGATACTCTTGTTTTCTTCACAGTATTGTGCATATTGGGCTGATCAGTAATTCTTATTTACCCTTGTGTGGCAGCCTGTATGTTCGGGCGCTGCAATTAAGTGATACATTCACCAGAGTTGGGTTCCGGCCTTGCATCTGGCAACTCTGATTTGGATTACTTTGGTCTGGAAATGGTGTATTGTTTTATATTTATTGCAAAAATTCATATCAAATATTCAGTTTTTCTTAATAGCAAAGTTACTTGCTTTCCTTTTTAGTATACTCATCTCTCTATTATAAAAAAAAATCCTGTGGAATGAATGACTAGGAGACGATACGTGATCTTCACGTTAAGATCATGAAAGACAAATAGAAGAACCATGAGACGAAAGAGAATGGGCAAAATAAACATCAGTAGTGTAAAGGGAAGCAGCACACACAGATACAGGTGTCTAAGTGCATATAAAGCTTATAAAGGACAATACGTTATAAATGAAACTTCGACGAATAAAAGATTGCATTAGCGCAAAAAAAAAGGAAATTAATCATCAGGACCAGATGTAATTGAAAAAATAACAGGACAAAGTGAGGTCAGAAATAAAAGGAAAAGAGCAGAAAACAAAGTCTTTTCGCATTTGCATCATTCAATGCACAAAACGTAGATTTACACAATAATGGAACATACTGTATAAAGAAAAATTATGTTATGCCTCCACCACAATTTTTATGTCAAAAATGCTTTTAACATCTAATATCAACACACTCATGCCAGACTAATTCTGAATGATCAATTGGCTTGCCATCATGCTTATCTTTGGGATGTAGAAGGAAACTACAATAACAGGAGAAAAATCTACACAACACTGGGAGAATATCTAAATTTTAGATAGACATAGTCATGGTCAGGCATTTGTTTTTTGATTTTATAAATTCACCTTAACCTCAAAGAATAGTTACTTTGTGTTAGTGGTTTTGGATGTCAAGGAATCATGTGGTAACATCTATTTTTGTGCCTTTTGTGTTTTTAATGATGTTGAAAATAAGTAATGCCTCTCCCGTGATGCCATTTTGTTGTTACAAAAAGGATAATTTATTCTCCTTTTTTGGGGGTAAATGTTTATACCTATGCACTATTTATGTATGTTTTTGAGTTCTGAGAGTCTACCTGTTGTATTGAAATTAACTTTCTGTGCGTTATTTAGACTTTGTAATATTATTAAACCATTTCCGCCAATGTTTTGTTTATCACAAGTGCTGCTATTTTGTCTTCCTGTCTCTAAGGAGTCTTTGGGGTTTTGGGCCTGATTACAGTGATTGCTACCCAAAAACAACTTTGTGCTGGGTTAAAAGGTCACCTGATACAGAACTTTGCTTTTCAAGTTCACAAATAAACTCTGACAAGCGTGTTCTTTTTGTGTACTTTTGGTTACAACTTTGTTTTTGAGCATTTTAACTTTGGGTTTTTCTTAATGTCTTGGTTTTTGTTGCCTGTGCTAACAATCTCCCATTTTTTACTTTTTTATGAATTCCTGACCACGCCTCTTCTCCTGATCAGCCTTGTTAAAATAACGCTGCTCACTCTTATGGGTGCCACTATTCTGAGAGGTTTTTAGTGGTAGTTGCTATGCAATTTCTAGGCAAGGTCAACCAGAGGTGTACGGTGCATAACATACCCGTGCCAAGCGTATAAAGGTTGCCTCATGTACTTCCTAATTGTCCTTGATTGAATTCAACTCAAACCTTTAACTATTATTCCTTTTCTATACTTAGTAAATTCTGGTTAACTAAGTCAAGCTCTGGTTTTTGAGTACGATTTAAGATTAATGTTTTGGCTCTAGTTACGTGTGTATTGGTTTTAGATTTTTCTTCTCCTCTCTGCTTCACTTTTTACAAGTTGAGCCTTGATTATTTGTTTATTGACTTACCGGTTACAATTCTCTGCTTGTTACTTTGGCTACTTTTTATTTCAAAATTTCTTTTCAAACAAAATTCTGGTGCAGTCCCATGACCAAGATTTAAATTCAGTAGTATACTGTACAGACATAAACTATCAGTGGTAAAAGCCATTTTACAAAACATGTGAGCTGAGAGTAGAAAATTACAAAGAATAAGAAATTAAATTTGAAAATGTAACAGACTCTACTTGCAATAAAACTCCAAAACAAATCACTAGATTTTACTTGTTGGATTCTTTTTAAACAATAATTTTATGGCAGTACATTTTTTGTAAACTTGCATGGAACACATTCCATTAAGTTTGCTTCTTAATAGATGGTAAATACTGTAAATGACTAAGTGGTCATCTTTGTTGGCTATAAACTGAAATATATCATCCACCTTAGTTCTGTATAGTGCCAAATACTAATGTTTCATCACCGAGGACACCAACGCATTTATACTGTAGCCAAGATCAGGACAAGGCAGACTGGGTCCATGTCACATTGGTAGTGGCGGTGTGCACCTGCAGTCCCACAACCCTTTATGCCAATAAACTACATTAAATGAGCAGTCATTTTGATATTGTAATATGATCTATGCCAATTATTGTATACAGCACAATGACAGACAGAACAATTGAGTTAATTGTTGAAAACCAAGCCGAGCGCAGTCGGAAATTTGCTCCGTACGTGAGGGCAGTCGCTTATGCAGCCTCTAATATACTATTATAACACTTTGAGGCTTTCGACGCAGCAAACCAGACTCTCCATGAAAAAGCAAAATTAAACAAGTTAAACTCTCTTTAAATGTTGAGTAAGCTTATCCATAGCTCTGGGATTTACCTCCAGCCTGGCCTGGTTCGTCACGTATACCGCGCATTTGAACGGCGCGTGCGCAGCTGAGCTTCGCGGAATATTTCAGGAGAGGAGTCGCCACCCCCTCGACCCCCCACGCCATGGCTTCTTTCCAGCTCCCCGGCGCGTGCACTCCGGATGCTTTTACTTCCAGTAAGCTGGTATCTGGTCTGGAAGCGACGCTTCTACACGGTCTCGGTCTGGGCTGTGCTTTGGTGGCGCTAACTGGGTTCGCCTGGCAGCGACTTGTTCACAGGAAGCGCTTCAATGTACCGCAGCGTGCTGGTGACCTGCCGCGAATTATCGGACTCGTGTTGACTTGCAGCGCCCTGGGTACCGCCGGTAAGATGCTTCTACTCAAATGGAGTAGCACCAGCCACATCTCACCCAGGAGAGACTTCCCACAGCTGGTGAGGGTGCCCGACCCCTGGCCCAGATTCCGGTCACAAAAGGCGCCAAGTCGAATACCTTGACACGTGCAGCTACATTTTATTATGATGTGGATTATTAACGGACAACCTCGGCGTGAAGTGTACATTTTGTCTCCTGAGTGCTTTAGTAAAGTATTTGTAAATATTGCCCTTTTAACAAATTTCATAAATCATATAATTAACCATTTAAACCTTTTACGGATGGCTGTGTGTGTGCGCCTCGATTGTATTCGCATTTTCCGTCGTATTATGACTTTTAAACACAGCAACATTTGTCAAACAATTTTAGACTTATTAAAACTATTACTATTATTGGGTCGCACAGATGTCTTGTATTTGTTGGGGAAATCTATAGTGGTATCGTGAGACACCATTGGAAATGAACCTATTGAACAATTTGTGTAGGTGTGTATGACACTCCTAGTGCTGTTCAGTCTTGTATGTGTTGGATTAGGTGATGTCTGAAAATTACTTTGAATATTATCGCATGCTTCACACAGGTATTCTGTGGTGAGAAGGATTACTTTCTCATTAGGTTGCATTTTATAATTTGTTTTGTCTTTAAACTTTTTTCTCAAAGAAATGTAATCCTTTTTTATTTCTGGTATTTAGTTTTACAGTACAGTGTTTACTGCTGCTGCCTCTTAGACCCAGGGTCTTGCATTCGAATCCTACTCTTTGTCATTGCACAATTTCAGTTTGCACATCGTGTGTGGGTGTGTTTGTGTGTGTCCTGCGGTGGGTTGGCACCCTGCCCAGGATTGGTTCCTGCCTTGTGCCCTGTGTTGGCTGGGATTGGCTCCAGCAGACCCCCGTGACCCTGTATTCGGATTCAGCGGGTTAGAAAATGGATGGATGGACATCCTTTCTGTGACTATGTGGGGGTTTCCTTTCCACATCCCTGGTTAATTGTTGGTGTGTAGGAATACCTGCTGAGATGAACCGGTATTCAATTGATGGTTGGTTCTTGCCACTTTTGAAGTGCTGTCAGGCTGTTTTCTTGTGGCTCTGAATTGGATCAAGCAGTTTTGAGAATGTTCTAGTATTTATAAATAAAGTAGCTTCATTAGTCTCATTTTTAACATTACAAGTACAGTATTTACACACCATGCCGCTGGTTTAAGTGGGCCTTGTTCATTCGCATAACAGGATTGATGTCTTTGTTTTTGTCTAAGGTAAGTGTGTTGATTGTTAAATAGAGTTTTTTTACATTCCCTGACCACTTCTAAAAAATTTTAGATGTAATATTTATTAAAGATCGCAGTTTTTAAATGTTTATGTATACAAAATATGACTTTTAGCTGATATGATGGGAATTGAATTTTCTCTCCTTTGGTATTATAAGATATCATTTGCTATTTTTTTTTTAATTTGTTGGCCATTGTGTGTATTTTAGTGACAAATACAAGCAATATATAAAATATTAATTGGGTATTGATTTAAATATTAATATTATGGGCTTGTTTTGTATTTGGTATTTTATTTAAGGACTATATTTCTAAATCAAATATTATGTAAGTGTGCATCATTTATTTTTATAAACTATGTATTTTTTGTCTAATTTTAATTTGGCTGTCCTTTTCATATAACTGCTTCTTTGACATCCTTGTAAAGCAGTTTGAGCTACATCGTTTGTATGAATATATGCTAAGAAATAAACATTGTTTGTACCAAGTTGTCTTTAGTAGGCATTGTAACGGATCAAGCTAGCCCTTATAGGTCCAACCTACAATTGTGCCCGGGCTAGTTCACTTGTAGCCACAACTGGTCATAAGGCAGTCTACCATAAATGAGTTACCTGCAAAAGAAAGTGTATGTTGTAATGTGGATGCTAGAATTCCACTGTGACAGGCTTTCAGAGCTTGTGTATCCTGTTACAGTATTAAAACGGGGTCTCATGTCAAAGTCTGTTTCACTTCTGCTCCAAAGCCCCACACATCATTCTGTCTTAGGTTGTTAAGTAAGGGGCACAACTGCTCTGTACATCATTCTAGTTGAGAATCGGTTACTCTCTGTACAACTACTACTTCTCCTGTATCTGTGATCTCACCTAGGCTTACAGGTTCACAGTTTGACTGGACACTGTTATGTGAGCTGGGAAATCGTCATAATGACAACATACTAGGTACTCATCAACATACTGTACTCATGGTTCTGCCTCAAACTTCCTGTAGGACACGTGGTAAGTTGCTTAAGCTGACTGTGCCACAGTTAAAACCAAAAAAGGTATGTTAACAACTGTAATGAATATTGATCATCTCAGTCACACTGAATAAAGATGTGTGCCAAATTAAAAGCAATGATAATAATGGTAGCTAATTTCAGATTACCACCAGCAACTGTCTAAACTACTTTGTATTACAAATACAGTTTCCATTATTTTTCCACATTATCTTCTGGTACGTTTCCCTGAATTTTTTTTTTTCAGGTCAGTTTTATTGATATATTTAAGAATTTTGAAGACCTCCACTAGTTTCCTAGCTGGCTAGCTCTGCTCAAAACTAAACAGATCTAATTCCGTTAGTCTGTCAGAGTTTGAAACGCCTATTAGCACAGGGATACTCTTGGCTGTTCTTCGCCCTTCTGCTATTGCTACTATTTGTACCATTGTGTCCAAAATTGTTTACAATACTTTAAATGTGGTCTTGGCAGTATAATGTGAGATTTAAAACTACGGTCTGTATATTTTTGTTTAATAGTTTTTGCAACATAATGAAATATTAGGTGGTTAATTGATTTTCTACATTGCCTGTAGAATGAGACTATGGAGTCATTCTGACTTCCAAAATCCTTTTTAGATTTTTTTTTTTTTGTTCCTTGTAGGTCAGTGTTCATTGTTTGAATGCATATAATTTTCTTTCTGCAAACACATCTCCTGTCTGTGTTAAATTTTAATCTTCCACGTCTCTGCCCAGGTTAAAAAATTTTCTATCTTGAATTCTTCTTGCTATCTCTGGTAACATCTGTGTACTTTGCAAATTTCACATATTTACTCACTATATCAAAGTATTTTTTGGCATTTATATAGATTGGAGTATGTCCCCACAGATTAATTATTGTGTAATCTGTAATCATTTCTTATTTAACCAGTCTGCATTTCAATTTTCTGCTAATGCCAATGGAGGGCTGATGTGTCACACAAGTAATTTTCTACTTTATTTCTGTTTAAAGTTTTTACATTATGCACAATAGAAGGAAGTAAAACTGGTCTATTTCTGGGAACCACTTTCTCTTTTTGCTGTCTTGTACCTCTCTTCTAAAATGATTGCATGGAATACATTTAACGTTTTAAAGTTGCTATGAAAAACTGCTAAAATTCCACCACGACTATTTACTTTTATATTTGCATTTATGCACTTAGTAGACGTTTCTATCCAAAGTGAATTACAAAAGAGTCAGACATTGTTGAACAACATCAGGTTCTTAACTGTCTTGAAAAATGAGTATTTCAGAACAAGGTTACAAACGTTTGTCACAAGTGAAAAGTTCTAAACCAAACAAAACTAATTAATTTTGAGTATAAAGAAGCTAACATAAAAATGAGTTTTAGTTAGAAAGATATTCACAGAACAAGTCTTCAAATTCTTCTTTACCACACTGAGGGAGCTGGCCGTTTGAATTGGAGTGTACATCTCATTCCATCAGCTAGGAGCAATACATGAAAAGAGTACGCAGAAATGAAATCTCCAGACACCAGGCCACATCTTGCGCTTTCCTTTAACATCCCTAGTGACTAAGTTCTCATAAAACTGGTAAATGGCGATCCTCCTTTTTGTTTATAGTACCTCTTATGATGGGCACCATGTTGGTGTTCTTTCCTGTAGAGCTTTGTAGTCTACCTCGGATGAAGTGAGTTGGTGGTGGGATTGGAGAGTATGATCTGATTCTATTCCTTAGCCGTTAGGCTTTACTGCCAGCCGTGAATTAATCTTTTTAGTCCCTTTGTTTTTATTTTGCTTCTAGAATAATAACCTCCAGGATACCAATTTGCAATTAATGGTGTCTTCTGTTGTGCTTTCAACAGGAATTGCAGTTCGTTCTGTGATGTGGCTTGCCATCTCCCAAGATGATGCTCTACTGCCTTCTTCCAGCAGTAGACAAGCCTGGTTAGAGTGTGTTTGCATCCTCAGTTCGGTAAGGTCCACAATGGTGTTTGGTTTTTTAATAGTAATTTATAATAAACATACTTTTTTTCTCTTTTAAATATCTCATTTATTGATCTAAAACTACATAGTATTTGTGCGGGAGGTGGGGCTGGAGGTATAGATGAATATTTCAGAAAATAATGTTCTTGAATTTCTGTGTTTGATCCATTTTCAAAAAGAATTTTTCACTGTTGGTTAGTTGTCTTTCTACACAGTGGCTAGTAAATCTTTTGGCATTTTGTGGTTAGGTGGCTGCAGCATGTTTTGTTTGAATAAAAACTCCTAAAATCAAAGATGTACAATGGGTCATAATAAGTAATTCAAAAGTGATGGGCAACATGTGAAATTTTATAAAACTCACTTGTGTGGTATTACATTGCAGCTGTGGATCCAGTTTTTCTTACTTGGAGCTCAGATGTGGTGGATGCTGTTTTATTCTATTGAAGTGTATTGTCAAGTTCAGGAGCTGAATAAAGTACGGTGAGGGAAAACCATAAACTATTTGGTAACATGTAGTAGATGTAATTCTATGAAAAATTTAGTATATCTATGCTGAAACTGTAAAATGTACTATATCCAAATGGTTGTGTAAAATGTACAGTACTTTAAACTAGCATTTGGAAGAATAAGAATTCTTCCTTTTCAGGAAATATGCACAATTTTAAGTTTCTTGATTTGTGCAGAAAGTTCTGTGTCTTGACAATATCTTTAACATTCCTTTTTTGTATTTTTGCTGAACACCAGTCTCAGTAGTACTTCTCATTATAACTTGAGAAGGCTATTGTTCTTAAAGTGCCTCTCGTCCGCAGCACCAAACCATTGCATAACTCTGTGATTATTTTAGGATCCACATGCATCTTTCTTAAGCACATGGCTAAAAGCACAGGTTTCTTATAGATAGATAGATTCTTATTTAATCCCAAGGGGAAATTCACAAGTAGAAAGATAAAGTCATACACGGAGCTGCTGGAAAGGCTGCCACTCGTGGCGACGCCTGAGTCATCAATTTTATATAAAGAGTGGCTCATGCCAGTTCTGCGTGTCTTATAACGCACTGACACTTTCTGTAAGATCACAAACATCTGGGTTATTATTTATTTATTTTTTTGTACTTTCTTGCCAGTATGATTCCTTTTTATCATATGCTATCCTGGGGGATGTCTGCTTTCTTTTGTGTTCCTGGAGTGGTGATCCTGACTCAGAGTCCTTTTCAAAGGTAACACGTGTTATGTGCTCCAGGGAGCCATGTAATCCATCTTTAATCAGAGTCTTCTAGATTAAAATTTTAATTTTGAAGGGGAAAATTTAAAGAATGGTGTGGGTGCAGTTGTGACATGGTGAAAAAAATTATAGTTTATTACCTATTTGGGAAGATGTATTTTTAACAAATGGGATCAATATGTTATAAGAAAACTATGCATGCTTTTTTAAATTTTTTTTTATTAGGGTTATTGTAACATTCTGATCTTTTACTTGGATGTTGTCCTGACAGCTATAATCATGACCCTGATGTTGCCATTCCCCAGTACATCGGCACCTACTTGCCTCTTCTGCTCGTAGCATTAATCGATATGATCCTTCTCTCTCTATCCATTTTATCAGGTGTGTATATTTGGTAATAGAATTGCAATCCACTTTTGTTTACTCCTGTTCAGCACCAGAACCGAATACTGTGATCTCTTAGCACTGAATCTTTAATTACATGAAGTGTTGATGTTCATAGTCCTGTTTTTGAGTGAACTCATCTTTGTTTTATCTTGGATAAAAAAATGGTAAACTTTGATCTGTTATTTGTTCTATATCTGTTTTCCCCAGGAAATAACTGGCACTACCATGTTATAATACAGACAGCCTTCAAATTTTAGTAGGTTATGTTTGATTCTATTCATGATCGTGGGCATGCATTCAGCTTGGTTTTGTCATTAGGTTTACCTGTTGATCACGTAGTTGATGCTTGTTTGTCTACTCATAAACCTATCGTGTTTGTGTCCTTACTTTTTACGTACACCATTTAGTCTTTCTCTGTCCCAACATTGTTCCTGCTCAAATAACAATTCCATCACCCAGGCTTTTTTTCCAAATGTTTATCATACTGCATCTGTATTCCATCCTACTGATGGTAGCCTATCTTGCTTTGAATTAGAGGAGATTGTCAGTTTAATTTCATCTGCAATATAATACTCAATTCTATTGTTCCTTTCAAGTTAAAAAGAACTTCTGGAAAAGCTCAACCGAAGTTTAAGAGCACCACACATTCCCATAGGTAGGAGTGCAGGAAAGCTGAGTGAAAGTTGGTAGGGGGACTATTCAGATTTCTTATGACATTCTCAGATGCTTCTAAATTATATATTAATATTTTAAAAATACAGAAATTAAATATTTTTCCAGTTTAATTGGGGAGGGGGAGAGAAACTTCTTATAGGCCTAAAATTCTTCTCAATGCCATCAATACACTACTCAGCCCCCCTCTACTATTGGTCTTACTGAGATTACCACTGAAACATGCACGTTTCAGAAATCTTCCTTTATAAAATCAAGTCACAGATTTCCTCACCATAATGCAGTTCTCCTGTGTCCCCACTGCCATCTTATTTCTCCCTTCAGTTTGAACTCGTGTCCCTTTCTCAGCTATATGATGTTTCTTAGGTGAAGCCATTGTTGTGCTCTTCCTGCATGCCTTTTTAAAGAAGTCCTAATAACCACTGGCCCCAGGATATTGACCATCACAAACGCCACATTAGCAAATGGCACTATTCCTTCTTGTTTTAAACATGCAGTGATTCAGCCTATGGTTAAAAGCCACATCAAGACCAAACACTTCCCACTAGCTGCAGACCAATTTCTACATTTTATTCTTCCTTTAAAGGCCCTGGTAAAAGTAGTATATGTGTGGTGTGTTGTGTTTTTTGTTTCCACCAGAACAGTGTCGCTGTATTCCAGTCTGGTTTTTAGGCCTGTGCACAGTACTGAATCAGAACTCCTTAAGGTTACAAATGATTTGCTACTCATGATTGATAGTGGATGTAATGCGGTTTTAATCTTGCTTAACCTTAGTACTGTTTTTAATACAGTTAATCCCAATATTTTGGAATGGCTTAGCAATACTATGGGTATCCAAGGAACAGCATTAGATTGGTTTGGGCCTTTTTCATTTGGTATAAATCGGCACACCTCCCTACCTGTATCCCTTAGCCATGGGGTACCACAACGATCCATTTTATAACAACATTTATTTATATAGCACATTTTCATACAAGTGATGTAGCTCAAAGAGCTTTACAGGATGACAAAATATATAAGAAATAAAATTAGGCAATACTAATTAACATAGAATAAAAGTAAGGTCCGATGGCCAGGGAGGGCAGAAAAAAAAAAAACTCCAGATGGCTGGAGAAAAAAAAATTAAAATCTGGAAGGCACGAGACCGCTCAGCCCCCTCTAGGCATTCTACCTAACATAAATGACCTTAAACAGCCCTCATGGTTTTCAGGGTTCACATGGAAGAACTTGATGATGATGATGCCCTTTCCTCTTAGACCAACCACCCCCTACACATTTACCCTTGGATCTGTCTGAAATTGCTACACCTTTCAATGCAAAGCTAATGTTACACTGTTCTATCTATCTTACATTAAAACTTGCCATTTGCTCATCTCTTTTAGTTCTTTAGAATTTGTCTTCAAGATATTAAAAACTTAATGGAATTTAACTCCTTCCAGCTTATCGAGAGAAGAACTGAAAATAGTTGGTCCCCCGGCTTCATTACAGACCTTTAAAGATCAGTTTGGGCCACGTTCTGTATATCTAAGCCCACCCATTAAAAAATCTTGTTCTCTTTGACTATCTGTTTTACTGATTTCAGTGAAGGCAGTTGTAAATTTTTTTTAACAATAAAGGTTTGTTGCCAGACTTGAAACCATTTTCTCTCTCGGGAACCTAGAGACAGTCATGCTCGTATTTATCACATCCATACTGGGCTTTTGTAATTCTCTCAACCTGTGGCAACCATAAGCTTCCATACAGAGCGTACAGTTTGTGCCTGTAAAAGCCTGGCTGTGTCATTTTAGACAAAGAAAAGCGATCATATTTTCCTAGTGGTGTTCACACTGCAGTGGCTACCAGTAAAATTTAGAATCCAATTTAAACTTTTTTTGTTTTTTAATGCCCTGCATGGTCTGGCTCCGTGTCTTAGAATCTTCCAAGGTGTCTTGAGCCATCAAAGCAACAGTTGCTGTTCATTTCACTGTCATGTCTAAAGTCCAAAGGTGATTATTTTACTGTTGCTTCACCCAGGCTGTGGGATGAAATTCCCCAACATGTTAAGATTATTCAGGTTTATTGACATGTTTAAATCTCGCTTGAAGTCTTATTTTTATTCATTGACTTTTAATTTTGCTTACTCTTGTATCTTGGTTTGTGTTTACTTATTTTTATTTATTTCCCAATTTATTCTATTTGATTTCTTATTTTGTTGCATATTGGTTTTTATTGTCTTCAGTATATTTTATATATTTCTAGTGTATTTTTGGTCTATTGTACAGTACTTTGGTACAACTAATGTTTTAAATGTGCTATCTAAATAAAATGACTTGCTTGGAAAGGTGATGTTTAATTTTAGTGTCAATTTTCTCTTTCCCCATATAAACGGTGTTTATATGGTTTGTTTGTGACCAAAGTCTGATTTTCCAGGGTGTTTTTTTTTATATAAATTAAATGCATTTCACTAATAGGCCAATGTATAAAGTAAGGTGGAGATATATGTTGTAGCATTTTGGACCCCTGATTTAATTGCGGTCTTTGCTGGCATCCGCGGGGAGTTTGCACATTTGTGTAGGTTTTCTCCAGGCATAATTTGAACCAAATTCCAAAGACTCATTATCCTATCAGTAGGAGATGATAAACTGTTTTTCTTTTGTGTGCCTACTATAAAGGGCTGACCTGTCTCAGAGTTGGATCCAACATTATCAGTACTTCTGCTCTGACTGATTCTACCATTCCTGTGATCACAAAATGGATAATATGTTATCTGAAACCTGCAGAAAATAAAGCATTGATGTACTGAACAAAACCCAGACTTTTTGGACATTGTTGCTTTGGTATTTAAAAAGACCAGTATTACGGTGTGAAGTTTCAACTTGAAGTTGGAAAAATCTCTAAAGCAAGTGTTACATATATAATCTCTGCTAAGCCCTTTATTTTGAGGAATTAATGTGAACTTCTATATGCAAATCTTGTCCGTTGTCTATTTTTTTTTTTTTATATAATAATTTTAACTCATCCATTCATTTTCCTACCCTCTGTGTGCTTTTTAGTATTGTGGGGACCTTGCAGGCCTTGCAGAAAAGGCAGTAAAATTCAGGCCTTTGAAATATGGGAGAAAAGAGAGAATAGTTTTGGGGGAATGCCCCACATGGATATGGGAAAAATACCAAGCACCAGATTCAAACCTAGTGTGGTTCACAACTAAAATGTACAATTATGACATACCAATTACTAACTATTTGCCCTTTTATAAAGTTAATTGTTTTGATATATTAGTATACTGGGGGTTCATCCCCGGTCTCAGCCACTCGCATTGTGAAGAGGGGGGCTGAACGCACCCCAAGGAGATGTGGTCACTCCACTGAAACCTCCCTCTTAAACGGTGATCAATGGGAGACAAATAGTGTGTGGTTTTTTGTTTTTTTTTTCTTAAACCTCTCTTTGTTTGATCAGCTGCTGGCTTGCTACCATGCCATGCCATGCCGTGTGATGTGCATCTTGCGCAGCGCTTCAAACATTTAAAAACCTATACAGTAGTTGTCCTACTCTTTTTCTTTATTTCTCGTCCTGGGCATTGTTAAAAAGTAGATTACATACACTGGGAAGCTATATTCTGGAACATGAGGCCATCTTGTCAGGTGTTGAGGAGTTGATTTAATTTAATTTTTTTTTTGGTCTTTTTTTTCTCTTTGTGAAAATGTGCTATATAAATAAATGTTGTTGTTGATGTCTCAAAGCTTCAGGGGCCTATTCGGGCATGGGTATCAGGTGAACTGATAACACTAGACCTTATATTTTTCTGGTAGGAGGCTCGGATCACTTTATCTCGGGCCATCTGAGAGCTGATGTAACAGAGGCAGTCATATGTTTATCAGTTAGAACTGCTGTGTAAAGCCTACCAAGGCTTTGCACAGGTTAGTCTGCCAAAGTTGGGATCTTCTCCTCATCACTGAAAAAGATGTACTATTGTTTCTGATCCCTATCCAGATTGAAAGACTGTGGGAGTTGACTGCTTTTACTTTCATGGGGGCCCATGATAGCAGCTCCTCAAGCCTTTTCAGAAGTCTGGAAGTGCATGTGCAGTTTGAAGGAGGGGTGGTGATGTTATCCATATACTGTAGCTTCTGATGGCTAGGAACCACTGGCCTGACAGATCTGTCTGCCACCAACTAGGATGACTAGAAAAATTGGAGTCATTAAATAAAGGGGGGGTATTTATACCAATGTTTCTGAAAAGCCTGTTTTATTTATTTTCTTCCTCTAAGATGATCTTGCTGTATGAACTCTTTAGTTTCAGCAATGTTGAAGAGAAGATGTGGAGTTTACACAGCTGATGAAAGGTGTTTAAGGAAGAGAATCAAGATGTATTTTCAGAAAATCATGATTACCTTTTCAGTTTGGTAAGGGATGAGTAAGTTCTAACTGCAACTTTAACACAAGGCATTCCAGTCATAGATTAAACTGTAGGAAAATAACTTAATTCAGTCTTTTCCTAATGACTTGAAACAGAGCAGAGATGACTGTTCAAAATGTTAATAGTATTGATCTGTAGCAACACCTCAAACATATATAAACCATTTACTATTTTCAGTTAATTGTATTCAAAGGCAAGGAATGTTTCAGTAGGTGAACATTATCCCAATGAACTGTGTTACAAAGGAGAGTATGAGTTAACTACCAATCATGTGTGATACTTCTCTTAGAAGCATGTCTTGCTATTAGAAGGAAACATTCTTTATTCCTTCCAATGTTTAACTGTTGCCACATCTACTTTTGTACGGTATCTTCTTACAGTTGGATGCCTAATCTGTTAGCTGAGGCTCTACTGTTCCTGATTGATGCTGATCCTGACTGGAATTTCACCTTTGCAAAGTCCCTTTACACAGCAACTGTGGTCACCTGGGTCCTTATGGTAACAAATTGTGTTGCAATAGCAAGCCTGTATGGTGGTGTTGGTATAATGTAAACTTTCCAAATCTTTGTATAAGGAAGTACTTGAACAATTTAAAAAATTTTATTTGGAATAATCCTGTCCTGCTTTGCATGTACAATGCACTTATCCTTGACTGTCTTCATTTTTCGCCCAAATATACTTTTGCCGCATTTGCTTATAATTTACTTTACAACACTTACATTTCACAGTGTTTGGAAGGGCACTATGCAAAAATACTGAAATATATTCTTGTCTCCATGTCTGAACACTTCTGTCCTCTGAATTTTCTCCTGATTTGTTACAGAATGATAAATCTAGATGGCCTTCTCCTGTCATTGATATTTTCTAAACATCTTAGTAATATTAGTAATCAACCTTGACCTTTGTGTTAACTATTGCTGTACACTGTGCAATGCCTACGTCCATTTGTTATGGGATTCGGAAAAGCAGTGTTAATGTTTGTAATGTGCCATCTATTGGAATGACAGAGATACAGCAACCTTGCAGACACCCTTTTAGCATGGTGGATGTAAATTCTCACTATTGTTTGCATTGGGTGGTCTTTAACACACTTCCAACATCAGGCCTTTTTCCCTGATACCTTTTTGTCCAGTTCAAATATCCTCATTTAGATCTGGTTCATTGCCCATCTGAAGCAGACAAGCATTTAAATTGTTTACATAAATAGCAATTCCCCCAGCATATATGTTTCCTAACTAAATATGTATACATCTGTTATGCTCCTCATATCTCTGATTAAGCCAGTGTTGCTATCATTATGTGCAGCAGCATGACTCCAGTCTACTATTTTTACCATTGATTCTTATAGCACAAAAGAGAGCCATTTTTAATATATTATTAATTTTATTTACTATGGGCTTGAAATGTCAGATCTGTTTTATATTTCTAGTAATACTGCTATACTTTTGCCTTCTGTGAAGTTACAAACCTGGCCTGTTCCGAACTCCCTGAGCCCCCGCCCCCCCATCCACCCCACTAGTAAAAAGTCCAAAAACTATTATATGCCTTGCTAACCTACACCAACATCTGAGCCATGTGTTAGACCTGATCTCCTCAACTTTGCACAGTCTGGCACATCACACAAGCAGAGCTTCAGAAAATATCACTTTGTCAATCCTGCTCCTCACTTTAACATTTAACTCCTTAAATCTGGATTGCAGAACTGGTAGCCTGCCTTCACCTATATATTTGATTTTATATATGTAATTTAATTTAGAGGACAGATAGTAATGGGGGTGTAGTGGTTACCTGTCTGTGCACCATTTTCCCATTATTCCTGTCTCTGAACGATCTGCTCTTCCTCTTGCATATCAGAGATGTGCATGTTAATTGCCCTTTCTAAACTACCCTTACATGATTGTGGGTGGCTGCATGAGCAGGCACTACAAAAAGCTGGTACCCCAGCCACATCTTGTGTTGATTTATTCCTATGCAGCCATGATTAACACTGTCCCCCAACTCTATGTGAATTGGAATGTAATGATATGTATGATACATTAGTTTTTTATTAACCCTGAAGTTCTTTGAACAATTGTAAACTAGATACAGTACGTACATCCTCAAACTTTGTGGTCCTGGTTCCTATAATGCTAGGATCTGTTTGCTTTATTAGTGCTATTGACCTCAACAATGTATTTTAATCCTGTTTTATATGCCATTACAGGTTGTCTTAAACCCCATGTACGCATTTCTCCAGTCTTTGGCATTCTATCAATGGAATGGATGTGGCTTTGGCCCTTGTCTGCCCTGGTGGTGGAAGCAAATGTCAAGTATCACTTCCACATATGAGGAACATGTAGCAGACATTACAGAAGAGAATGAACTTGAAAGCACAATGCAAATCCTTTTTAAGTTTCACAAGTATGATTGTGATGAGATCAAACCTTTGAACCTACAGTTGAAGAGCTCTGTTAGTGAAACTGGTAAGTGTACTGCCTCACCACTGGCCTATAGCCTCTTTAATTAAGATACTGTACTTTGGTACCATATTTGTAAAACAGTCAGCAAAGTATCCACCTTTAGCACTAAAAATTAATGACAAACTTGATCCCAGTGCTGCTCTTTGGAGTTTATTAAAAAATGTATTTTTGACAGAATATAATAAACAAAGGGTATTAGCAAAGTATTACAACAGATACAGTATATATATGAATTAAGCCTTGATAGAATGTTAATTTACATACTGTAGATTTGAATATATTGTGTCCATCATCTAATTTTCTTATGTATGGAGTGGTTCTCTCCTATTTGCCATCTGTTTGTCCCTTATTGTCATCTTTTCACAGGTTATACAATTTTTTTTCTGAGATGTAGCTACATTAGATTTAACAAACACAGTTTGGACTCTTCAAAGTAAGATGTCCCTGCATACTTGTATGTAAATGGCAAACAGTCAATGTTTGAGAGATCAGTCTCAGTGGTGGAACATTTGGAACAAAAAAACAATAGAAATCCATCCATCCATTCATTTTCTAACCCGCTGAATCCAAACACAGGGTCACGGGGGTTCTGATGGAGCCAATCCTAGCCAACACAGGGTACAAAGCAGGAACCAATTCCGGTGCAGGTTGTCAACCCACCGCAGGAGACACACAAACCCGAGGGAGGGAGGTAGGTAGGTAGGTAGTCAAGACCGTTATTTTCAAATTTAATTCATCAAGAACACGGGGACACAGATTCAAATTGTAAGGGTAAATTCCTCACAAATATTACTGTTTTTCTTTACACAGAGAAGCATAGATATTTGGAATAAGCTACCAAATAGTGTGGTAGACAGTAAGACTTTAGGGTCTTTCAAAACTAGACTTAATTCTTCCAAATAAAATAAATAAATAAATCAAGTGGATATGACAGGTAAGCCTTGTTGGGCTGAATGACCTGTTCATCTAGATTGTCTGAATATCTGTCCTTGGAGCAATATTAAATTTGGAGGGCTAGAAGATAGTGACGAGGCAGCAAAAAATGCACCTTCAAAACTGGACAAACACTTGAAACGTGCAGTTTAATTTAGCAAACTGACACACATCAGGAAAAGAGATGTTAATTATAAATGCAAGATTGGAGGTGATGACTCACAGGAAGCGTCCTCCAAAAAGAATTTGAAGATTTACCTTGAACACAACATTCTCATCTAGGCAATGTGCAGAAGCAGTTAGCCTAATATGTTATATTTTTGTATTGTAAAACTTCAATTTATATCAAAGGCTGTTTTGCTCAGATTGTGTAATGCGCTAATGTGACTATAGCTGGAATACAGTGTGCACCTCTGGTCAAAATGCTGCAAAAAAGTTTGAACAAGTTGCACAAGGCAGAGCTTACAAGTACAACCCAGGACTAAAGAGCATGTTCTGTTTTGACAAGTTTGAGGAATTTAACCTGGTTTGCCATAAGAAGAGAAGACTGTGTGGGAACCAAATCCAGGTCTTCAAATTTCTCAAAGGTATGGATAATGTTGACCCACTAGAATTCATTTGATTAAATCATGAACTACATGCCTGAGGGCACCAGTGGAAGTCTGGGGTATATTTAAGGCTGAAGCTAGGAAGCACTTCACACAACTGCCAAGTCATGTGGTCCAGATTTCTGTTTAAGCTTCTTTTGAAGAGTACCTGGATGAGCTATTAAGAAACATTAGCAAACAAAACAAGCTTAAATGGCAGAATAGTCTTTTCTCTAGTTTTGTAGACTTACTTAGCTTATTATAGGATTTAAGGATCAAACTGATTGCCTGTTAGCAAAACAAAATGGTAAAGGTTTGTCACAGTCAGATGTGTCCTGGTTTCTACATGTAGATTATTAATCAATCACTTCATGATACAGAAAAGTAGCCATGTCTTCCATGCGATCAACATACTGTAACATTAATTTTCTTTACAGAGTATCTTCCTGGTCATTTTGATTTTTTTTGTCTACATAAATAAAACATTTGTCATGACAGAACAGAACATTGTGTTTGTTCAAATGTCAGCCTTTTTTTTTTTTTTTTTTTTTTTTGAGATCTGTGGCACATTAGATTGACATTCCACAAGTCTAGTCCCTGCAATCTGTTGTATTATTATTTTTATCTGTCCTAATTTTGCCTTTTTATGTTTCAGATAGTGCTTATCAAGATACAAAGCCAGCACACTGGCTTGTCGCAATTTGCTGTGAAAGATCTGCCCCAGGAATGGCTGAAAGCAAATGCACTGCGGACAGAGGAAGAAGATGGATGGTCTTGAGAGCATGACTGCAATGGGGCTTGCTGGCTGCTCAAAGATTTAGTGCAATGGCACAGTTTAGCTCTCTGAGTGATGTTTGCTGAAAAAAGAAAAAGCTTGTATTTTTGGAATTGTAACAAACCCCCCCCCCAATCCCCCAAGGGCTTCAACCCTAACTTTACTTAAACCTGTGCTTGCTATTTATTTAACAAGTAACAGCCTAAGTGCTCTAGTAGCTCTTACATCTCTAGTTTTATCTTAAACTGCTTTCATTTCATTCATCTTGGTGTAACCTTTAAAAGCTGAGAAGGATTCTGTTCCTTGCCAAGTGTATATTTGTGCCGCAATAAATCGGCTATTGTGAGATTAATGAATCCTCTAAATATATTATGAAACCCCCTACCCTTTACGTATAATTTTTGCACTCTATAGTACTATAGATAAACACATAAATCGTAAATATGTAAAAATTTACACACAGTACAACTTTGAGATATTTAGCAGGGTGGTGTACTGACAGAAGTGACCTAAAATGTAGGCACTGCTGTTTTTCTCAATTGGTGCAACATTTTGCTAATACTCTTTATGTCCTGATCTTTCAGCCTGGAACACGTCGAGCGCACTACACTGTAAATGGCTCACAGTGAGAGGGACTTTCCTGTTTCACTGGTGACGCTGTCCTTTGGGCTCTGAGTGTGTTATGAAGGTAGCAGTCTTCAATTTCCTAATCTTGTAAAAAACAAAATTGACAAGCATTTAGTACAGCAGGCAATTGTACTCCCTGGTAGCTTCTTTCTTCTGCAAGTTTTTCACCACACCTCCATCAAAACGCCAGAATACTGGATACAATTTGGAAAAAATTGATATTCATTGCATATTTTTTCCCCACATCTTATAAAATTTCCTGTTGTTAGATATTTTGTAATTGCTTGCAGGCTTCTCACAGTAAAGTATTTAGTCACTAAATATTGTGCTGTTCAATTCTGTCTGGATATCCCAAAGGATTTTCATGATGGAAAATACACTCGCAAATACGACTGCAGCTTATGTGTCCAAGTTTCTCCTGTGTGCGTGTGCTAGTTCTCAGCCCAACAACCGATATTTAGTGTACATGTGGCATGGCCTGAAAGCTGACACTCCATACCTCAGGTGAAGGCACTGTTTGTTTAGTAATGTTTAAACTTGAGAATGAGAAATGCATGGGGAAACATTCATAAATATATTTTATACTTTTCTATATTTACTTTGTTTACTGGGTGGCTGGATATTTACATTGTTAAATAACATTTCATACGTCACAACTACAATGTTGGTGATCTCTCCTAACACTCCATTACTAAATCAGCTTAATCCAGTTTGGATTTAAGGTGGATGTTGGCCAATCCTAGAAGCACTGAGTGTAAGGCAGGACCCACTACTCCATCACAGAGAGACCATTCACACACGTGCAGGTTGACACTTTAGCTGATAGGTACATCTTTAGGAGGTGAGATTTAAGCTCCCGTAGGTGGTGGTAGAAGTGACGTAGTGCCCCAGGTGGAGATTTATACCAAGGCTAAGGTGTTAGTGCTAGCCCAGAACCCCCACAATGTACCCGCCCCACATTTACAGTAGATTTAAAAATCACAGAGTAATGTTTTCTATCTGAATTTTATAGAAACAAACCCCATCTTTTCAGCAATTGCTGGCCAAAAGTTTTGACACAAGATGTCCTGGGCAGTCAAGTCTCTTAAAGTGTGTGTGATTCACAGGCACCTCTGCTAGGTCCTAGAAAATGCTCAAACTCCCAGCAGCCTTAGCACTCTTATTGGGTGGTAACCCTAGTAACCATGCATGATACTTGTTGGACATTTTATACAAAAATGTGCACCCTAAAGAATAAATGGCCTTCGGAAAGCATTTCACTACATACAGCTTTTTTACATTGTCATTTCATAAAATCTCAGTTCGCTTCTGGAAACTTTGTTTCTTTCATACTGGACTCCTGTGCTAAAACAAACAGTATTTCATAACTTCTCCAGTTTAATAACTACTCGGTTTTCACAGTGATAACTTCCAGTGTCCATTCCAGACCCCCTCTTGCATCGGTAAATACTTCATATTTCGTACAGTACATGCTGTGGGCAGCACAAGCACTGCCATGCCGTCCAATTTCCTCACACTTTCTGAAGATCAATGGCTATTTTATAAAAGGTAGCAGGGTTTCTCCGTCAGACTGATGAGATGTTTCTAAATGCTCATTCCTGCTACCACACATGTAATGGAAATTCCTTTAACTAACTGTGGATTGTGTTGCCAAGCTGCTTCATGCCACCGTGCTTCCTGGTGGCAGCCGTTCTCTAAATCTTCAAACATTCTGCTGACAGTCATAGCCTCTCCTCTTTGTATGGACTGTTTCCATACTGCACTGAAGTGTATCATACTTCTGTACCACCTTGAAATCTTAAGGAGTGATTATTCCAAACATATGTTGAAGTCACGGTAAGGTAGTTATACTCACCAATATTGATTAGTCTGTGCGACTGTCCATGTGCCTGTAATGATCTTCTAAGGTGCCTTCACAGTGCAGCTTACGCAGCACAGGCCTTGTACTTAAACACAGACTGGGCCTTATGATTAAAAGATCTCATTGTGCCGCAGTGTAAATTAATCAGCAGACGGTGAAATGGTAGAAATGATGGACCGTAGCAAAGAGAGAACTGCAGTTGGCTTCTGCTCAGAAATGCGCACACCATGGTCCAAACTGATACCACAATTTCAATTTGGTACACTTTTTAAACTTTTGGTAGTAAGCAGTTTCCTTTTGCTTTTAAAATGAAATGGAGGGCTACAATATATCCAGGAGTCAACAGCTGGCCTAAAATACGACACATTGCAAGTCTAACCATCAGAGTACCCTTACAATTTTACAAAGAGGGGATTATTCAGCCCAACAAGCTTGCCCATTTTATTGACCTTATTTATTGAAATATTATTTAAATCTCTGGCTAAAGGATCTGGGCTAGTAACTCAAAGGTTGCCGGTTCAAATCCTGGCAGTGACAAAAGGAATGCCACTCTGTTGGGCCTTTGAACGGGGCTCATAACCTGCAATTAGTCCAGGGATGCTGTACAAATACCTGACCCTCACTCTGACGCCAAAATTCTCAGGAGAGTAAGTTAGGATATGTGAAAAATGACAGAATCCTAATAAAAGAAATTATATATGTCAAATAAAGGATTCAAAAAAATCCTATTGAATCTGATTTTGGAGGTTCCTAAAGTCCTTCCACCATGCTACTTGGTAACTTATTGTGAGGGTCTTGGACTCTCTGTGTTCAGATGAGCTTTGTAAAGGTCATGTGGCAGTTACACTTAACAAGGAAGTTTCCATGTGTGTCCCAGTTTTCGTAATGAACATTTTTTTAAACCCACGTGGTTCCACGGTATGTATGCATTGTTTTCCTAATTTGGATGACGCCAATCCTATCACATCCACGTCTCTGTTCTCGGTTTAAGCCAAAGTTCAACTCCTTTATGTTCTCCTTACAGGTCGGAAGCTGTCTGTTCACCTTCCTCTAGATCTGCTCCAGTGTTGTGTCGTCAGTGCTCCAGGTAAGGACAGACTTTTCACTTTTCACTAACATTCTATTAGCCTTAAACTCAAAGGAGAGAATGGTGGGAATATGAAGCGTGTTAACAAAATACATTTGTTCTCCTCTATCCACCATTCTTGGCCACTAACGAACTACTAACTAGGAAGTCTAAACCTTGCAAACCTTTTAGAATTTACTTACAAGCCACAAATTTGACAAATTATGATGACCATTTCATGCATTAATGCTGAAGTATGACATGTCTACTTTTAGAGCAGCTGCCCTGCTAATATATCATGGTGCTCAAGTTTGGTTTTTATGAGACATGCAAAGGTGTGCAGTTAAATACATTATGGGAGTGGGGGTTTGGGAGGCTTTAGGCTGGAAACATTCACTTGCATTTGGGTTTGACTTTTCTCAACAATGTAATGCTTTCCTTATTCCAGTATATTCAACCAAATTACAGTATCAGAGATAAAACACAGTTTATCCATCATCAAGCCCACTTCATACAACTCAAGATTGGGGGAGCTGGAGTCCACTCCAGCAGCTTTGTGCAAATGTCAGGCACTAACAACGGTCAGTCCTTCATAGCTCTTACTCACAGTGGCCAGATTCACCCCACCCCTGCCTTGGGAGAGGGGGAGCAGGCCAAGATTATAAGGTCAGAGTGTTATGAATTTAAATGAGCAGCAGAGACAGAAGCTGTTTGGTTACACCTTAAAAAGATGATCGGCTGACAATCTGTCTTATCTTTCAATATTTTACAGCAAAACGGGGCATCCAAGCCCACAAATGCAGTTGGGACCCATCGAGTCATTTGGTGACAGGGGGTAAGTGCACGTTTCATGGCAAAGAGGGGTATGATGGACCTCAAATTACATTTGGCTTAAGGTCTTCAATGACATTTTTAATCAAACGATGACAGCCAGTGAGAGCTTCACTTAAGTGGTAGGTGGTGAAATTTAAAGGATTTTCACATGAAAGATCTTGTTCTCCTGCACCCCAGCATTTTATACATGTGTTCTCTCACAGAGCTGACTAAACAAAGGGTGGACCCTCTTCGTGACTGCTGCTTCACTTGGATCATGTAACAAGCAAAAATCCAAAAAAGAAAACACACCTCTGCCATAGTTGTATACGAGTAAATAAAAAAGGTAACAAAAGCCTGCATCAAAATCAACTCAAACTGAAAATCTCAACTCTACGCTGATTCAAAACATTCAAACACCCAGCACAAGCTGTCACGAGTCGGGGTTGGTAGGGATGTTCAGTGCAGTCTCCTGCAGTATGTGGGACAAGGCCATTTAGGTACAAATAACACACAAGGGTCTTCTGATGGTGAAGGACCTTCACTCATGGGGATAGGACACAGGGTGCATTAGAATGTACTGTCAAGGGCTCCATTTTCTCAAGTATCAAAAACTACATTTTAAAATGTCAAATGGCTATAAAAAACCATGTACACTATACTCTGGACTGTGCATATTCTGAATAAAATAAAGGAATACTCTAAATTTACTTATTTCTGTCACTTACCCTCCTGTAGTTTGTATTGGTGGCCAAAAACATTTTTGAATCTCAAATTTTATGGAGAAAGTACATTACATTGATTCTGAGAGAAGGGACCTAATTGTGACCAAAGATGGACAACAGAAAACAATGTGAAAAAGTCCATAGAAGGAAAACAAATGGTCATGTAACTCATGTCACATAATCCACAAAATCAGTTATCCATTTGTATGTTAAAAATGTGCAAAATGCCGTGGAGTTTTGGCTAAAATATTCCAGAAAACACCATGTAGATGATGTACGGAAAGATGCTTTCCCATAATGCAGTGCTTTCAAATTAAAGATCCACCTCTCCCTCTCATTCATTGGTCAGCATGATGATCTTCTGGATACAATTGGCTACTGGCCACGTGCATTAGGTGACGCCAGTTATAGGACAGGTTTGGCGTCCTTCCATGGATGTTTTCACACCGTTTGCCATTGTGCGGCGCTGGTCACCATTGGGTCCTGCTCAGTCAGAATCAGAGAAGAGCGCCATATAAAAACATATAAAAACCCTACTGGGTTTTTCACTTCCAGTTACAAGTGGTGCAGTTTGAGATGTTTTAACATGCTCTCTGGCGTTATCTATCATGTCTATATTGTTAGTTTATTTTTTTTTATTTTACAATTTACTACTGCCATTTAAATAAAATAGTTTTTGAAATGTATTTATATGTAGTAGACATTGGTAAATACCAAAAGCTACAGAAGCGCCTCCATTTTAGTTTGGTTTTATTGTGTTTTGGGAAGAAATGGGAGTGCTGAGAGCCACTTTAAAAACAGGACATCATGCCAGCAGCTGCCAAATGGTTTAGATTGCGTTTCTAATGAAAACAATTCATTTTTCATTACACGTGTATGCATGTTGATGCATCTCAAATGTGTTTTTTCTGTACATGCATACCAGTATATGCAGAATTTACTTATTTTTAGTGTGCATGAATCTCCAATTCCAAAAATTACCCTTTTAAAAACTTTGCATCTGTGTACTGTTATAATGAGAAGTTAAGACTCGACAGTTCAGCCTTACAAAATAACGACACCTGAGGGCAGCAAAAAGAAATCCAGCCTTCCCCGTGTTGCCGTTTTGTACAATTTAAGGCTTCGTACGCCTTAGCAGGCCTTTTGTGAAATAACATCAGTCACTAGAGTGCCTTCATGCAGTTTGTGAAGTCCTTGGAAACTTCTCAGGCTGACGGAGGTGAACAACATGAACTGCTGGGCCCATCCTGACAACTCCCTCTGTACACTAAGCACGTCAAATTGAAGTCACAGCCAGCCTAACTTCTTCATTTCACTGCAGGATTGCAGCACCCATCGTTAACAAAGTCTCAACATGTACATTTTAAACCAGTGCCACACGGGTGCACATGGGGAACAACTTGAAGGCTTGTGTGATTGTAATTTACCATCGAGACAAGAGGGGGCACAGCGTAATAACAATCTCTCTTCTCCTTCCCCTCCTGTAGAAAGGAAGATTGCCACTTTACCAGCCATGATGTCACTTCCGGGATCAAACTACCTGGACCCACCTCTTCTTCCCAAAATCCAATTTAAGAGGAAATGACGCCATCTTGGCAGACTGATTGCTTTGCATGACGTCTCAACCTAGCGCTGTATAGAGGAATATTTCGGACAAAATGAAATAAATAAATAAATGCGTAAATAAATAAAAGTACTGTGAAATGTGAGCATAAATAAATGTGTCATGAAATGAGAGCCTTAATAAATAAATATGTCATGAAATGAGAGCATAAATAAATAAATGTGTCACGAAATAGGTTTTTCGTTGCTTATTTATTTATTTCATTTTGTCCGTAACATTCCTGCAAACCGTCATGAAATACGGCTTGAAATAAAACTGTCACTTTCACTCGTCAAAGTTGAGAGGGTGGGCTCTAACACGCCCTCTAGTTACTGATTGGTGAATCGATAGCACAAGAATTAATTAGAAAAATGCTTACTACTGCCGATGAAATGGATTCTGCCGAAGATATTACGTATTTCAGAGAGAGAATTGAAGATTTATCGGAAGAAATTACAATGTTGGCGGCCCTTTTAGACTCCGATATAGATGAAACTATTTTTGAAAATATCGAAGAACAGGTGGAACGAACTCTACTACACTCCAGTTCAGGTGACGCAGTTCCCTGCTCTGGACGTCCATCCTTTGACATTCCAGTTGAGTCAATAGAACACCTTCTGTCATGCGGTTTAAAAGTACGACAGATTGCAGATCTATATGGTGTATCGGAGAAGACGATCACAAGGCGAATGAGCCAGTTTGATATACAGTAAGCTGCAACGGCTGTATTAGTTTAGGTACTTTGACATGGAATGCCCAAAGCAGCGCCAACTAATATTTTGAACTGAACAAGCGGGTTAGAAAATGGATGGATGGATGGATGAACAACTTTACCACTGATCAGAGCTGTACAGTTGTTTGAAAAAGTAGCTGCGAATATGCAACTGGCTTTCTACTCGTAAAACAAGGGTCAAATACTCAGTTCTAAAAGGGCCGCCAACATTGTAATTTCTTCCGATAAATGTTCAATTCTCTCTCTGAAATACGTAATATCTTTGGCAGAATCCATTTCATCGGCAGTAATAAGCATTTTTCTAATTAATTCTTGTGCTATCGATTCACCAATCAGTAACTAGAGGGCGTGTTAGAGCCCACCCTCTCAACTTTGACGAGTGAAAGTGACAGTTTTATTTCAAGCCGTATTTCATGACGGTTTGCAGGAATGTTACGGACAAAATGAAATAAATAAATAAGCAACGAAAAACCTATTTCGTGACACATTTATTTATTTATGCTCTCATTTCATGACATATTTATTTATTTATTAAGGCTCATTTCATGACACATTTATTTATGCTCACATTTCACAGTACTTTTATTTATTTACGCATTTATTTATTGATTTCATTTTGTCCGAAATATTCCTCCATAGCGCTGTACCACACGTTTTATTTTACGCCTTTTGCACACTTTTCAATAGACAGAGTTTGCCTTCAGGTGCCTCAGACCCTTTATCTTGTGCTTTTGTTTCCTTTGTGAATTTTAAATATTCTCTTCATTAACATTTTAGCTACCATGGCACAGGCACAAATGGTTTTTAATTAAAGGACTTATAAACTCATCTTGCATGCCAGGAGTACAGTACAGTCCAGGGTGTAATGACACCATTAAAATAAAAGGGGCAGTAGTGAGAGCAGCGTTTAAGTACTTCCTGTTCCTCAGACGAGGGCCAGTCTGATTTTCATACTCTTATTTATTGGAAGATCAGAGTTTTTGTATTAAAAAAAAAAAAACCTTAAGGCAATCCATTGCATAAAAAACACAAGAGGTCGCAAGTGACAATAAAATAAAATTTTATTAGGAACATCATAGCAGCCTCACAAGTAATTTGTAAGACCTGACCGACAGTTCCCAGTGGACTTTTTGTGCCTCCACTGTTCGGAATTCTTCCCCTCTCACAGTCACAAAGCTGTCCCTTCAAGCAACTTGGTCAATTTGTTTTTCCTAACCTCATCTGAGGTTTCATTGTCAGAAAAAGGAAAGAAAAGGAAATTCACAAAGTCCAAATATCTGGTAGATTTAAGTTAATAAAACCTGAGAAATCAAAGGAATTCATACAGAGGGAAAAAAATGAATTGACGTCAAGTGAGGGACCCAATGCAACATTTCTCTAGTCCTTCACTGCCTTTGTCCTTCTCCGTTTTTCATATTGTGAAATCAGTTGTCAAGCTTTTCATAAAGTGCCTCAGCATCCCCTGCCATTGTACTAAACTTGGGGGATGGCAATGTGCATGTGATGGGGTGCACTGGACCAGTGGAGAAGCTTTACTTGTTCTTAAAAGAAACTTTCCATCAAATCATGAACTCCCCCAACAAGTTCTGCAGTTAACAACTGTCCTGATCCCCCCTAGAAAAACACCACATCAGGGCTTGCAAATGGGTTTTTTTTAAATTTTTTTTCTGGCATATGCACTGAAACTACTAAAGTACGGTTAACTTGGCCAATCCTCGTTTTGGATTAGTTTAGCTTTTTCCAAAATACACACAACACAGTTATTGTGATATTTTGTTTTTAAGATCAAACTAGTCATTTTTTTTAAATTAAGACAACGTAATTCAGGACATTCTTCCCGCTTTTGCTTTGGGTGCTACTTTATTGATTGACAAAGTTCCTGAGAGCTGGATGTGTACTGTGGATGTGTAACAGACACACAGAATTTGCATTTCAAACGTATTTAGCAATCCGAGTGTATAACTAGTGAACCACAAAGTCACAAATCCCAGCTTCATTCTGTGCTCATCAATAAAAGGCTCTATGATTGATCAGAATCCCCAACATAAGCGGACTCTAAAAAGGAAAACCCTGACGTCCGCAACATGCGTCTGCACAGCTTTGTCCAACCTTTGTGTGCTGCAGTTAGAAAAGGAGAGACAAAGATGGAGAGGAGGTTCTTTAAACACTATTAGGAGCAGCCTCTAGGATCAGGCCCTAGTTATGTCAAATAACGCAGCACAGCACCACCTCATTCGGAGGAAGAAAGTAATATTGATAAGACACACAGAACATATATTTTAAGGCTCATTACAACTTGCCCATAAACGTTTAATATAAAAAGGTGATGGGTGTCCAACACTGTATGCAAGAATGTAATAAATATTTAAGGGAAATTAACCCAAGATGGAAAAACTACAAGTAGTAAAAATAATAGTAGTAAACTGGGTTATTTGCATAAGTATTGTGCACTCCAGAAACTGTAAGTTTAATAGTTTTAAAACAAAAATAAAGTTAGGGATATTGTCACTATAGGATGTTTCAGACACAGGGGCAAACTGGACTCTTTTCTAGAACACAGACTCCCTAACTTTATGCCTCCAAACTAAGATATTATTTAAAAACAAGTTTTTATTGTAATACAGAATTAAAATCAGTCTCTCTCTGTCATACAGTATATATATGTATAATTCATTCTGGAGTTTAAAGCAGAACGCCCGAATATGGCGACTGACACAAACAACTTGTTAGTAAGCGCAACAGAGGTTTCAGCCCAGTGCAGAGATCACGATTCAAGGCTCAGATCTGCACCGGGTGGGCCGGTAAAGGTCTTGTAAGCGGTGGGCTGTGCAAGTTCTCCTCCAAGATGATGAATCTGCAAAACACGACAAAAAGCAGGTGTTAGACTCAAGGAAGTATAAATACTGTAATTGAAAATGGCTAATTCTGCTCACTCAAGGTGAAGAATACTTGAAGTGTATAGAGAGAACGAGCAAGTGTCAGAAGTGTGGAGAAAACTCTAAATGCAGAGTGACGCTTCTTATCTGTGAAGCTCCTGACGTCACATAATCCAAAGTTTTAAAAACGCCTCATGTACAGTATGACCTGAGGTGATGGAAGGTCTGCTTGATTTCAGTTTTCTTGTATTTCGATTTATATCAAACACTCTCTGGCCTGCAGGGGGCACACAGCTCCCCAAATCTGAAACGGACACACACAGGACACAAGTTCAGCACATGGGTTTTATTTTTTCTGGTGGGAAGCACCTTTCCATGGTACAGCACAGATTACAGCACACTTTCTTCTCTCATCCTGTCTCTCCTTCCATCTCCACTCTTCCCGGCAAGCTTCATCTCCCTCCATCCCGACACTGGCTCCCAGAATGAAGGCCGGGGGCTCTTCTTTTAAGCTCCACCTGGGACAGCTCCAGGTTAGGGGAGGTCTGGAATTACTCCCAGGTGACAGGAGAGCCCAAAGTAAGGCGCAGCAGCTCCCCCTGGTGGCTGTCACAGAACCCGACCGGGCTGTGCCAGACTAACCCCCATGGAGTGCCGCAGGAACCCTAGGGGGCTGCCATCTAGCGCTCTGGGGGAGACAATGCCCTGTGTGTGTTCACTCCCCCAGTCCTTTCATTATATAGGCATCCTAACCTGGTAAGGGCCCGGGCCATCCACCATATAGTCGCAATCACTTACAATCACTTCCCACCTGTTCCCGACCTAACTGTCCCGGGAGTTTAAGGAAGTCGCATGCAGAGGATGAGGTGAACAGCACAGAATCTTGTCAAAGAAATCGTCCCTTTGACATTAGTTATTAGCATCCCAGAGGCTATAAAGAGCACAGGCTTTAAAATTTACCAGATTATCACTCCGAATTGTTTTCAGAACCCATATCATTAAATTAAAAATGCACGCAGTGTCACCATCAAACTCATGACATGCTGCATTCAGTTTCCTTGGCCAATTTAATGTTTGTGCTTGCAATTTCTAATTCTTTACATAAATGAATGTTATTTAATATATAAAAAATTAACAGCATAAAATTGCTTGTCTGTAATGGAGAAGTTGATTCAAAGAAAGCGACCAACAGTTTTATCAAGTAGATACAGTATGTATACTCTATGTATTGCACAAACACAGGGCCCACAGCTGACGTATACGATTGCCTTACACTGACGGAGATCTCATTGGTTAAACCTCGGAGACAAACAGAAAAATGAAAACCGCTTTCCCTAGTAAGGGCATTACAGTGGAACCTCGGTTTGCGAGCATAATTCGTTCCGGAAACGTGCTCGCAATCCAAAACACTTGTATATCAAAGCAAATTTCCCCATAAGAAATAATGGAAACTCAGATGATTCGTTTCACAACCCAAAACTATTCATATAAAAATGATTAAGACAAAATATAAAGTAAAATACATAATACAAATTAACCTGCACTTTACCTTTAAAAAAAATTCATGGCTGGTGTGAGTTTCTAAACTCATGTGGAATTCCACCCAACGGGACGACACGCTGAAGAGCGTCCCAAAGCAATCGCAGTCTCCCAGCGCTGTAGCAGTTCGCCGTATAAGCGCATCCAAAAAGATCGCAGACATGCTATAAGCGCCTGTCGTCAATGGGTCATACAAGGAACAATATAAAGATCCCGCTGCAATAAATAACAGCGCTGTTGCTGTTTCAAGCTGAATAAAACTAGTGTTAAAGTACTGAGACTCAGCTTCGTGTTTTGGGGAGCAAGATGGGGACTCGCACTTCACAGCGCACACACAGTCACAATGCTGTAGTAAACAGAGAGACGCGCTGGGCGAGCAAGATAAGGAGAGAGAGAGAGAGAGAGACGCTGTAAACAGAGAGACAAGCTGGGCGAGCAAGCAAGATAAGGAGAGAGAAGAACCATCAGCTCAGTTGTGATCACATGACGCTCAGCAGACAAAGTGTATCCATACTGCTCATATTGCAAGACATCGCTCGTTTATCAAGTAAAAATTTATTAAAAATTTTTGCTCTTCTTGCAAAACACTCGTAAACCAAGTTACTCGTAAACCAAGGTTCCACTGTATTTCTAAATTTGGGAATCTTTGCAAGGAGCCTAATTACATGGGGTGACAAAATTCATGCCACCCCAAAACCAAATATGCTCAGTGCAAGCAACTCATTCAGAGAAATATTTTAAATTTGAAGATTAATTTTAAACAGTGGGTATCCACCAGACTGATCTCTAATGCAACTAAAGATGCTGTTCCAGTGCTCAAATTTTTCAGTTTTTTTTTTAAACTACTTTTCTTGTTCACTTTAAAAGGAACAGTCGAGTATTTTTCTCTTCAAAACACAACACCACACACAACATTGTTGTGCTGCCTTTAGATATCCTGTTGCTCCTTGCTGCAACCTCTTTAACTCCTTGGGGCTGCTGCTATTAAATGACTCATTTAGAAATGCTTGTATTTGTAACACATCTGTAATAAATTAAAATGGTTTTCTTTACACACGCCAAAGTCTGCACATTACTTTAATTGGCAACTCGGAGCCTTATACTTGCGAGTGTGCCCATCAATGCACTGAAGCTCCATCCAGGACTGCGGAGACAGGCAGTGGCCCCCTTATTCTGGATAAGCAGATTACAAAGTGGCTGGAGACTTTCGATGCTAATCAGTAACAAATGGGACAAGGCTTACAACTCAAGACATTACTCAAGTGTTGGATACTGTTACTCCAAGAATGTTCCCTCTCAATTCTTTATTCTTCTAGAAAAGCCAATTTGAAGTTGAATAAATTTACTGATTTCATGCACAAAGATGACTTGGTCTTATTTTCAGAAAGAAGGCAAATTACAAAAAACAATGAACACTAATGGGAAGATTCTGAGCTTCCTTTAATTCACTGAAACCTGAAAAGTAAGAGCTGTGCCATGAGAGAGAAAACATTTGTTCTGTCCGTCACTACTACCCCTCAGATACACTGAACAGCTGCAGTCTGGAGTAGCCACACAAGACGTGGCCTTTTCTGAATGATGGAATAGCACATTTCACTGAAAAGCCAACCTCAAAGAGGAAAACTGCATTCTTAAACTGCAGTGCAATGCGAGTGAGAAAATAAGCACACACAGATAGGTGAACAGTAAGTTACCACTTTTCCTGTATCTAAATTCAGATTATGTTCATTTGACACAGACTAGCTAAAATAGCTAAAAACCTGCCTTCAGAGTAGAATCTTTTCTACATCAATTTAGCACAGCAACAGCAGAAAAAGACATGAGGTGGCTTTGGGGGCATTTATGTTGCCCAATAAACCTCTAAACCTTACCTGGTGGCAATCAAGCACGTACCCAATTTAAAAATAACCCAACGTGCACACACAACTAGAAAACACCACCAGTTTTGGTTTACTAATACTGTGTGCACAGAAAGATGCACAAATACGAAGCTAAAATCATTTTATCTGTTAAGTTACAAACTTGCAATCCAGTTGCTAAAAACATGACTACTGATAACTGATATTTAACTCTAGGATTTTTAATTGAACTAAAGACTGTCCACTTGAAAGTAATAAATGAAAATATTGTGAAGTTAATGGCACACTCCTATAGCTGCAAGTTTTCATGTAAATTCAAATTCTGAAATTAGACACAAATTCCTGTCTTTAACCCAAAGTGTTCAACTGGACAGCTAATTTCTGTTGTCAGTCTTTCCTGTTGTAAATAACTAAAAGTTCTTTAGAAATGTAAGATATACAGTATTTGTCCTTCCTATGTTTTAAAATGTCATCGGCTCACTTGAACTTTTCCGAAGTGATTTAAAATAGACATCATTTGAAATTTCAGACACTGGCAAAAAAAAAAAAGTTATCTGTACCATCTTATTATTTACTCCAATGTCTACTGACTTAGATAAGGCGGAAATAATCATTTACAATAATTCAAAGATAAAACGCATAATATTTGCAATAACAGAACTCAAAACCCATATAAAAGTACAATACAATCTCTACTGAAAAAAATGCCTTTCTATAAAATAAAAAGCTTTGACAATTTTGAAAAATGGGTAGCATTGTAAACAAAGGAAAGCTCTCGTGTAAAGCCATGTTTTAAGACAAGAATAAATATCTTCCTGCTCAATCCTCAAGTGCTTGTCTATCTTGGAGCAACTAGCCAAAGGAGACTGGACAAATGTATCGTCTTGTATTATACTGTCATTCAGTATCGATGTGTTATTTTATTCTTGTCCTCTTAGAGGTCTGCATCATGAAGTACATTATGTAGCAAAATAGAACAGTGCAATGCAAAAAAGAAAACAAGATCATTCTGGATACATTTCAACGAAAAACAAATCGGACTAAGTGAGCATTTAAAGCAATTAGCCCAATATGATGTATACAGTATAATGTTGGTACATTTGTAATATATTTGTATATTTGCACTATGATTCAACTTCAACCAAACTTTAGACGTTGAACAGCGGCCTCAAAATGTCTACCATAACACACAGGTATAAAAGAGAACTTATGGTAAGTGCAACCTGACCAGACCCTGTGGCTAGAAGTCAACCCAGACATCTTCACCACTCTCGCACGGTTTGACTATTGATATACTGATATCATGACATGCTGTGCTTAATTTTTTGCCAAACATGGCTTTCTTTGGACATTATGTATAGCCACAAATGTCAGGAGTACATTATAGAAAAGGTCTTGTTGTTATTCAAAATAAAATCAAAGCAGAGCTATTTTAGGAGTGATGGATCCTCCTTTTAACTAACCTTCAGTCAAAGCAGTTTTTGTTCTTTTTCTGATGGTAGAGGTAGGAACTACAACATTTGCCATGTTGAAAGAGGCATGTAGATTCTCAGAGATTTTCTGGAATAGGACATTGTTTAATTTTTACACATAAAGTGTTCTGTAATAGGCATGACAATTAAAAAACATCACATATTAAAGAATTCACTGTTTTAGATGGCCAGATCCTTCACACTGAAGAACAATCAAGAACTTGAGTATTAAACATGTATGGATGCACTATAGAATCATCATAGAAAAAGACTACTTATAATAGCTAAGTGTTGGTAAAGATAAATATAAGCAGAAGGTATAAATCACAGTAAAAAAAAATTATGAACAAAAATGTGAACAATAAGCCTTTCTTATTCCACTATTCCCATTTACAGTTCTGCTCTGATTTTTTAGAATATCTTTTCCATAATGTTTTTTCAATTGCTGAATTAGTTTATCATTCTGATTTACTTCAGTGTTCCTGTGCAGTTGAGTTCCTGCCACTGGTGTAGTAATTTTTGTAAGATTTCCCTCCTACTAAAGATATCTACTTTCACTGTTCTCGTTTCTGTGTTTAGTAGTACAGTACTCAAATCTTTATTTTTTCAAATGGCCCTAAAGAAGAGGGCTTTGCGCCCTTGAAACACATTAGACCACCACAATCTTGAATACTAAATATCCAATGCTACCAACAAAGCCAAGGGACATTTCTATTTAACACACGTCAAACTATGTATCTGGAAGGAATATATAGATATTCCTTCCAGATGTGGACAAATTTGTTGATACTGCCCAATGAAAAAAGAACACATAATTGTCTTTGAAATAACTTGAAACTGACCCAAGTAATTGGCACCTGTTATTGTTAATTCTGTATTTAACAAAAAAAAAAGATTTGACTGAACAGAATATTTCAAATAACACCACAGATGAAAATAGCATGGACAAAAATGACAACTTAATATTTTGCTGCACAACCTTTAGAAGCAAATCACTGCAAACATCTTATTTTTAGATCACCAATATAGTAGGCTTAGTAAACAAATATGCAATAAAAACTATTTATACTTGAGTGTCCGGCTACTGATTAAGGTAAGTTGTATATATGAGTACGTCAGGAGGAGTGCCGTCAGGTGAAGCCGAAGCCAGAAATCTTAACACGATCGTTAACTGCAGCCAAAAAATCTACAGTACTCCTGCTATTATGTAAAGTCTTTAAAATAAGTCCGTAATGAACAGACCTAAACAGTCTATCATCTTGTTACATGAGAACTTGCCAGTATTCTTGGCAAATTGCTCATCCTTCATGCAGACGTTGCCCTAATTTTATCAACATATTGAAGACTGCATCAATATGTACAAACAGAGTAACTGCAGCAAGAGTACATTTAGTGTACAAAAGTGCTGAAATAAAGTGGAATGACTCTTTAATATTTATTCAAATTAAATTTTAAGTCTAAAATTTGTTATTAATGAGTGGTCACAGTTTTCAGCCATCATCAAAACACACTCAATACCAACCATACCTCCCCAAAAATTACTTTGAGACTGTAGGTGAAACTGAATGTTATTTTTTGCTTATTATTGGAGTGTGATGTATCAAATAAAGTACATGACTAAACAAAATGCATCTTACATTATAAATGACAACACTATCATAGTAAAATATCCCATTGGCTGTGAGACATTTAGTTTTTGAATGAAACAATTCTAGGTCTACAGTGCTAACATACTGTAAGTCAAAATAACAATGTTTACTCTCCACTTTTTAATAAAAGGTGCAGTATAAATATATACATTTACCTGAGAAAAATAAAGGCCCAGCTCTCCTCCTCAAAGTCACAGGCCATGCACTAATGTTTTACTGCAAACAAGACTTGGATTCAGTGGAAATTTTAATGGATTTAATGAATGTACTGCTTATTCAACATAAAACAAATCTGTAGGGAACACTATCATCAATTTTACATTTTGAGTGGGCAACTGTTTAGAGGCATCACCCATAAATATATTATGAACAGTTGTTACATTGCTATAATACAAGTCAGTGAGGTTCTACTGAACATCACCAACTGTGATAGCTGCAGTTTCCATTTTGGATAAGATCATAATGGCTCTAGCACGTTATTAAGTGTGTACAGGTCAGAAATGCATGTACTTTGCTATTTGTAGAACTGGTCTGATCAGTGCTTCACTTCGGTCTTCATCTACTCAAGCTGAGTGGTGTGTAGATCACGCAAAGCTTCACCACCTCCTCCAAAATCAGTTTTAATACTGACAGTTTCTTAAAATCAAATTCTTCCACAGATTCATTTCATAGTTTTGATGAGACGTTCACAAATAGGTTGGTTGTTTGATATAATGACATGAACTAGGTTGACTTTTCAATGTACACTTTTTTTGGCCATTCTAGTTCAACATGTTTTGTTAATGTGTGCAAAACTTTACAAATAAAGTCATTTCATTTAGAAGACAAAAAAAAACAAATATTACTGAAGTTGGTATGTTACACGTCAGCTGATTAACACTTGCTGTTCCTCATCCTTCATGTTTGGTGCAGTGGAAGAGAGTGATAGAAGTATTAGTAGTTGTAAGATAGGGAGGACATTGTCATTTTCTCTGTCTTTTTTAACTTCTGGTGATTGATCTAAACATCCTATATATAAATAGAGCTTAAAGAAGAACAAAGCAAACAAATGTCTCTCAATTAACGCTAAAAATACACACACACGCGCGCCAAATGGTGTTAGCATGTGCACGTGTGTGTATGCATGTAGTGTTTGTGACTGGAGAGAGCCCAAACCTTAACCTTAGCCTAATGTCAGCATTCAACTACCATTCTTCTTGTCCTCTGGAATTTATAGAGTCAAGCTAAAGAAAAAAAAGGGAAAGGTCAGATTTAGTAGAACACAGTTGCACGTTCTTACTGAACACCAGTAGTAACTACCCACCAAAAACACAGCAAGATGCAAGAGAGGGGTTTTAAAAACTCAGCAATGTTATATTGTGAAGTCTGGAGTTGAACAAGGCTTACCAGACAAATTCATTTGCAAATATTCATATCGTTAACACACAATACAATGGAATGCATTCGAAGTTCAGATACGAATGTGACAACCCTAGGGGCTTCCATACAATTATTCTGCATATACAAAATCATTCTTTACAATTATTTTATGGCTATAAAATTAAAACTAAATTTGAATAGTTCCCATAATGGAAAAATTATTTTGACTTTCATAGTTGCATCCATTTCTCATTAACTTCCAAAGTTTTAATATGCAAATTGTTTTCAAAACAGCACAGTAAATGGAAAAAATGTTATATATACAGTATGGATCCAAATGTCTTGATCATAGTGCCTACCAGTACATATTGATTAGTGCTCATCCTTTTGGCATGTAAACAAGTGTGGAGAGACATCTTTGCCTCGCATGCACCAAAGCAGCATTCTCCCTTTGAAAAATCCAACCAAATTAAAGTCTTATGCTTGCCTGCATTTGCATCCGTTTTAAAAGAAATCTTATGTACAGTATAATTAAATCTGAAGGCTGTGGTACTACACACCAATAACTGTTTGCTTCTATTCATCTACTTTGTTTTACTCCAAACTGCACATTTAAGTCATTATTAAAATAACTCAATTTTAAAATACTGTCAAGTAGAGATTGGGCCTGAAAATTTGAAATATATTTTATAATTTCAAAAAATTTTAATTATTAATTTTCGTTAATGAATTATTATACCATTACAGAAAATCCAGCAGAGGTTGACCAGCCATTCTCTGAACAGTGACAGGCACCAATTCAAAACAAAACCATACACAAGCTGTGTCCATATTCTAATGGCCAGACAGACTCAAGTCAGAAATTTCACATGAAGACCCCATGAATTTGGAGCCCCAAATTGGACAGAAGAAAACAATGCAACTTCAATTTTCAAGTTGTGACATAACAATGCCCTTTCAAATCAGTCAAAAATATAAACTAAAAAATATCCAGAAATTCACATGAACACACTGAAGTGGGATGTTAATTTTTACTTGCAGTCTTTAATTAAACCAATAGCACTGAATTAAGTATTACTACCTACTTTGTAGAAAGATGTGCAGCTAATTGGTTAGAAACCCAAGCTAAGTAGTTCTAAAACCAGGGTTACAATTTCATACTGTGAGTACAATCAGACTACATTAAACAAAGCTGGTAGGTCCCATTATAGTTGCGTTCAGGTTACGGCTGGGTTGTGGCTCATTCAGTTTTCGTTCAGGGTTTTATTGCATGTAAATTAAAGCCATTTAATGTGTACTTGAATCCAGGGTCAGCATACATTCTCTGTCAAATGAAGCTTTGTTCATTCTCTTGATGGAGATATCAAGGCCTACTTCTCAACATACTGAAATGTACAGTACTGAATCATTAAAAGTGGATGAAAAATCAGGTTTCCCACTACAATCATTAAGAAAGAAGATCTCTATAAAGAAAATCCAACTTCTGTCAGACTTTCTGCTTTTCACAAGAGAAGTACTTAACTGATTCAGATTGGGTTTTTTTTTTCTATAATTTGCTTGAACATTCCGGTTGATTCTGCATAAAGTATTATAATTCAATTTATTCTCACAAATCCGAGAGACAGGCTGCAGGCCAAAGGGAGGGGGAGACTGGACCTCAGGAGTAGGGAGCTGGGCAGGACAGCTAGTTCAGTGATAAATGAACACATATGGCTGCAGCAAATTCTCCTCTCTGATGCAATTCTAAACTATGCTGGCCAAATCATTGCTTTGCAGTGCAGCTACCTATAGAGCAACTTTAAGCCCAACAAATGCACATATGCTGACTTTCCCGAATGGGAACAGTGAATTGTTTTAAAAACAACGTTATACTGACAGGGTAAATAATTATACAGTTTCTTTTAGTTCATTAAAGCAAACAAGTAATTTTATCGTTTTCACTAAAAACGTTTTGAATTTTGTAAAACACATATTTGTAACAATGAATTAACCAGTTAAGAATCCTGCATTTATTTTGTATACACACACACAACTGCATATATGTGTGCACTACATAGTGTTATATTCTTACAAAGCGTTAAAGTTTTCTAGCTTACATTTTGCCATACCTTTTACTTACATTAACATAAAACATATATTGAATAACAACATATTCCACTCTTGACACTTGCATAATGCTTGGTTCCCCATGACAGTACACCTACTCCAGTTACTTGTAAAAATGATCATCTTTACAAAGAGTGCTCAAGTAGAGGACACAAAATGCTTATCCTCCAGAAACTGGAAAAGTCTAGTGAAAATTACAGCCGCCTAACAATTCTAAACAAACTTTTTGTGAAAATTATCAAGCTAATCATTCCCTGAATCTTTTAAACATAATTTTATACAATTATTTTCAAACACGACAACAATACAAATTTCCATACCGGATCGTTTGAGCCGCGGGTTAACAACGACCGCCACCAGTACTGTTAGCCAACAGGGTGCTGGCGGAAATTGGGCTACTGTTGGGCGAAGGAGGAGAAGGGTGGGGGGGGGTCACAGGGACTTTGGGAAAGAGACGTGTCCGGAGGCAGGAGGAGAGGAGGAAAGTAAAGAGAGTGGAACTGAGGGTAGGAACTTTGAATGTTGACAGTATGACTGGTAAGGGGAGAGAGTTAGTAGATATGATGGAGAGAAGGAAGGTACATATATTGTGCATGCAAGAGACTAAATGGAAGGGGGGTAAGGCCAGGTGGATTGGAGGTGGATTCAAATTTTTCTAATATGATGTGGATAGGAGGAGAAATGGAGTAGGGGCTATTCTGAAGGAACAGTATGTCAAGAGTGTTTTGGAGATGAAAAGAGTGTCAGACAGAGTAATGGCTATGAAGCTGGAAATTGGAGGTGTGATGATGAATGTTGTTAGTGCATATGCACCACAAGTTGGGTGTGCAATGGAGGAGAAAGAAGATTTTTGGAGTGAGTTGAATGAAGTGATGAACAATGTACCCAAGGGACAGTGGAGACGAGGAGGTGATGGGTAGGTGTGGTGTCAAGGAGAGGAATGAAGGTGGTCAGAGGGTAGTGGATTTTGCCAAAAGGATGGACATGGTTGTGGTGAATACGTATTTTAAGAAGCGGGAGGAACATAGGGTGATGTACAAGAGTGGAGGAAGATGCACACAGGTAGATTACATCCTATGCAGAAGAGTTGATCTGAAGGAGATTGAAGACTGCAAAGTGATGGCAGGGGAAAGTTTAGTTAAGCAGCATAGGATAGGGGTCTGTAGGATGACATTGGAGATTAAGAAGAGGAAGAGAGCGAGGGCAGAGCCAAGGATCAATTGGATGGAAGTTGAAAAAAGAAAGACTGCAAGGCTGAGTTTATGGAGGAAGTGAGACAGGCACTGGGTGGCAGTGAAGTTACCGGACAGCTGGGAAACTACAGCAGATGTAGTAAGGGTAACAGCAAGAAGGGTGCTTGGCATGACATCTGGAAAGAGGAAGGAGAAAAAGGAAACCTGGTGGTGGGATGAGGAAATACAGGAGAGTATACAGAGGAAGAGGATGGCAAAGAAAAAGTGGGATAGAAAAGGACCTGTACCGATTGGCTAGACAGAGGGACCGAGCTGGGAAAGATGTGCAGCAGGTTAGAGTGATAAAGGATAAAAATGGAAATGTATTCACAAGCGAGGAAAGTGTGTTGAGCAGATGTAAAGAATACTTTGAGAGGCTGATGAATGAAGAGTATGAAAGAGAGAAAGAAGGTTGGATGATGTGGAGATAGTGAATCACAAAGTTCAACAGATTAGCAAGGAGGAAGTAAGGACAGCTATGAAGAGGATGAAAAATAGAAAGGCCGTTGGTCCAGATTACATACCTGTGGAAGCATAGAGGTGTGTAGGAGAGATGGCAGTGGAGTTTTTAACCAGATTGTTTAATGGAATCTTGGAAAGTGAGAGGATGCCTGAGGAGTGGAGAAGAAGTGTACTGGTGTCAATATTTAAGAATAAGGAGGATGTGCAGGACTGCAGTAACTACAGGGGAATAAAATTGATGAGCCACAGCATGCAGTTATGGGAAAGAGTAGTGGAAGCTAGGTTAAGAAGTTAGGTGATGATTAGTGAGCAGCAGTATGGTTTCATGCCAAGAAAGAGCACCACAGATGCAATGTTTGCTCTGAGGGTGTTGATGGAGAAGTATAAAGAAGGCCAGAAGGAGTTGCATTGCGTCTTTGTGGACCAGGACAAAGCATATGACAGGGTGCCTCGAGAGGAGCTGTGGTATTGTATGAGGAAGTCAGGAGTGGCAGAGAAGTATGTAAGAGTTGTACAGGATATGTACGAGGGAAGTGTGACAGTGGTAAGGTCTGCAGTAGGAGTGACAGATGCATTCAAGGTGGAGGTGGGATTACATCAGGGATCGGCTCTGAGCCCTTTCTTATTTGCAATGGTGATGGACAGGTTGACAGATGAGATGAGACAGGAGTCCCCATGGACTATGAGGTTTGCTGATGACATTGTGATCTGTAGCAAGAGTAGGGAGCAGCTTGAGGAGACCCTGGAGAGGTGGAGATATGCTCTAGAGAGGAAAGGAATGAAGGTCAGTAGGAACAAGACAGAATACACGTGTGTAAATGAGAGGGGGGGTCAGTGGAATGGTGAGGATGCAAGGAATAGAGTTGGCAAAGGTGGATGAGTTTAAATACTTGGGATCAACACTACAGAGTAATGGGGATTGTGGAAGAGAGGTGAAAGAGAGAGTGCTGGCAGGGTGGAATGGGTGGAGAAGAGTGTCAGGAGTGATTTGTGACAGACGGGTATCAGCAAGAGTGAAAGGGAAGATCTACAGGACAGTAGTGAGACCAGCTATGTTATATGGGTTGGAGATGGTGGCACTGACCAAAAAACAGGAGACAGAGCTGGAGGTGGCAGAGTTAAAGATGTTAAGATTTGCACTGGGTGTGATGAGGATGGATAGGATTATAAATGAGTACATTAGAGAATCAGCTCAAGTTGGACGGTTGGGAGACAAAGTCAGAGAGACGACATTGCATTGGTTTGGACACGTGCAGAGGAGAGATGCTGGGTATATTGGGAGAAGGATGCTAAGGATAGAGCTGCCAAGAAAGAGAAAAAAGGAAGGGCTAAGAGAAGGTTTATGGATGTGGTGAGAGAGGAAATGGAGGTGATTGGTGTAACAGAACAAGATGCAGAGGACAGAAAGATATGGAAGATGATGATCCGCTGTGGAAACCCCTAACGGGAGCAGCCGAAAGAAGAAGAAGATTTTCAAACATGACATGTTATTTTTACTGTTTAAAGCTAAATCATGACCTTGGTGACTTCCAGACAGAGTACCTGGGATATGACTCGGTCATACTTGCTGAGCAAATTGCTTGCATTTTGGTTTTAGTTCTGCCAGCAATACAGTGACAGGCAGTTCTCTATATGTGTTACTTTGATAAGTACTAAATATTCCATAATTTAGAATGTGTACTGTCATCAATAATTTGTTTTGTTAGATGTTACATATCTAGCTATTCATCCTTTTGATATCTGTATATTTATTATATCATAATTTGTGTGTATAAGCATTCATTTTTGTTAAATACACTTGCATTTCATTCTACATTCTTGTTAGGCTGAAACTTCAATGGAATTTGTTTCATAGATTTTATTAAAATCCTAGAAGGTTTGCTTCATTTTAAACATTGCCCTTGTGATATTTACTGCTTTGGTTATTTACCACCACATGAAGTTAGGTTATTTTTTTTTTTTGTTTTTAAATCTTTGAAAGTTTCTTTATCAGCTATTTTTTCACATTTTTACAGAAAGGGGTTACATCAAAACTCCTAGTAACCTGTAGAAGGACATGGAATTACCATTCACACCTTACTGTATGTAAACTGCTACTAAAAGATTAAGTCAGTATCATAAATTTATGATTCACACTCTAATTACAGTTAAAAATGGAAAACTGTACCACTTAAATTATTGCAAAAATGAGCTCTCTGTAATATGCAGTTACTTTTGATTTTAATGTATTCGCTGCTTTGGATAAGAGGCTTAAAATGAAATGCAGTGAAAGATTTAGTATATAATAAAATGTTAAGGTGTGTGTGTCTCCCTGATGCCTCAGAGCAATCGAATTGTTCAGATCAGCTTTGGAGTGATTGGTCAGATTGGCTTTGGTGATTTGTTCAAAAGAGGAAATGTAAGTGTGAGACTCGCAAGGAAGAGGCAAGGGGAGAGTTGCCTTCGAAGGCAGCAAGTGAAAAGCAGATGGGAGGCAAGCAAGGTGCCTCGAAATGAGAGTCTGAGAAGGCGGCTTTACAGTAACATGTGCCGAGCAAGAGAGATTGAAACACACAAGGATACTGAGGAACGGCACTGAAGGCAGAAGCAGGGCAAGAGAGTACCATTTTTTGTTTTCAATTTTATTACCTGTCTAGGACAGGTAACATGGCTACTTTCTGTATAAAGCATTATTTAACATGTCAACAATAAAAATCTGATAATATTATTCTTAGACTTGGATAGGTATATTTCTAGAAAATTAAGTCTAATTTTGAATTATTTGTCTTGTAACCTTATAAAATTAACGTAATGAAACTTGATCATCTTGTTTTCTTCCCTCAAAGATGTGCAAGTTAGGACAGTTTACATCTTTAGAATACGAATGTGTGCCCTGCAACAGACTGATGCTCTGTCCACGGTTGTTTCCTGCCTTGTCTAGGACTCCTAAAATATGCTCTGCCCTCTCAGATTCAGAAAGCAGGTACAGTGTTTTCACATTTTACTCTTATACATTGAATCACAAAGGTTTAACTTTTTTTTTTTGTAGTGAACAGTAAAAGACTCTTTAATGTCAAGTTAAAAACCCTACAAAGTGGTCTAAATAAATGTCAAAAAGGCCACATTAAATCCACTGTGATTCAAAACTATACTGTATAACAATATGAAAACATACAAGGGGCTTACTTTTCATAGACACTACAGGTATGTAAGAAACACTAAACTGTATGAACTTAATGCTTCACTATTATCCTGTTTGCCAATATTAAAAAAAACATGTATAAATAACTGTCACAAACAAGGAACCGTATAAACAATACTTTTTACTCAATTAATGTAATTTTTTTAGTATTTTATTTTACAAAATGTATGCAATGATTGACAGTAAGGTATAATACAAAAAGGTAGACTACGCAGGAAGCGAAGAATACAAACAAATGAGCATAAAAGGGAAAAACTGAATTTTAGAATCAGCTTTTTTTTTTTATTAAAGCTAAGACAGCTTATCTAAATTTAACAACATAATGACAGTCATTTGTCTTTGCGAGCAGAGTTATGTAAGCTTCCTATTAACTACATAAAAGCTGCATAAAAGACAAATTTATTAAGGAATAACAGTAAACATTTTTGATAAACTAATATCTGCATTTAGATTTGTACAATGTGGGGTTGCAGATGGAGAGGTTTTTCCATAACTAGATGAAAGAGTTATAAGGAAATCACTCGCAAACTGAAGCTCTGCTGTCACTTCCTTGCTTTCTATATTTTCTGGACACACTCTCGGCCAGAGTAACCGAAGCATAAACAAAGCAGCAGATAGGAAAATCGCATCACAGTTGCCAGTGGAGAAGGGGTTGTGTGTGCAAGTAGGTTTCCTGTTTTGGAGCTGCAGTTTAACTCAGGAAGTTTTTAACTTCAAGTTTCCTTCTCTTCCATTCTTTCCAAAAGAATTCAACCTCTAGTAAATCCGATTAACATATGAGAGATGGACACAAGCAGCAACAAAAGACATGTTAATAGATACACTCTACTATTTCTGCTTCATCTAGAAAAACTCACCTATGGTAAACCAATGACTGTACTTTGCATGAGGTATTAATGACTTAAAAAATATATACAATTAAATATATATCCTGGAAGAAAAAAAAAAAACTGCTTAGTTTAGATTGATCCGTAGTAATGCTAGAAATTAGTGATACACCAAGTGATTGGCCAGAGATGCCTATTGATTTTGAGCAATCATCCTACATGCAGCCAATATTTCACCAATTGTACAGGAAAAATTTGGAGAGCCTCCACTGTTTGGATTTGGTTTTAAGTACTTTTAAGAGAGCAGAACATTGTTGGCAATGTTGGACTTTCAGTTTGATTTCTGCCTCCAACCTGACAACCACAGGTAATTTCCTGTAATCACAATTGGACAATCAGTCTGCTTTCTTTTTAAGTATGATGAAGAATTAGTAACAGATACAAATGATTAAATGAAAACATTCATCATAAATATATATACAAATACATACACACATTTATATATACAGTGATCCCTTGCTATATCATGCTTCGACTTTCGCGGCTTCACTCCATCGCAGATTTTAAATGTAAGCATATCTAAATATATATCACGGATTTTTCGCTGGTTCGCGGATTTCTGCGGACAATGGGTCTTTTAATTTATGGTACATGCTTCCTCAGTTTGTTTGCCCAGTTGATTTCATACAAGGGACACTATTGG